>NW_004524613.1:1666889-1674523 GCF_000260255.1 Octodon degus
CTGGGGGATTGAACCGCAGTCCCTGTGCTTTGCTAAGCTTGTTTTAAGTAGGTGCTTTAGACCACTGAGCCATCTCACCAGCCCCAATTATATTACTTTTTAGTAGGAGTGTTTCAAATGTTCATCCTGGGGCTTAGTGAGTGGGGCTGATATTGGGAAGTATAAGCCCTGAGGGATATCTCTGTCTTAAGGATGAGTCCTAAGGCGCATCTCTGTGTATATTGTGAAGTTAAGCGTGTGGTCTGTCTGAATCTGTTATGTCTGGGACCCTTAGAGGAAGTGTCAGGATTCTGGTAAAACCCAACCTGGTTTTCAATAAAGCCAACTACAGCGTAGACCATGGCGCGGGTGTACCACCTACAGTCGGCAGATGGCGGTAGAGGTCGACAAAAGCTCAAGGGCCAAGGACTTCTTGGGCGGTCTCCTGGGGGAAAGCACCCCGAGTTTGTAAATCGGCAGCACGGAATTTGTTTAGGGTTCACAGGTGGAGAGGAGCATTCCGGCCACGTGTGGCGCGACAAAGGCCTTTGTTGTGCGCTCATAGCTGTTGCCTGTCCTTGCCTGCAAGAGGGGCCCGGGCTCATGAGCCCCCCTCGGTTGTGCCCCACTTCTCTCCCACAGCCCAGCTCCTCTGCCGGCCTGGGCTGTGCCTTATGTCCAGGTGGGTCCTGTTGCGGTCTACAATCCTGCTGCTTCTGTCCCGCGTCACTGTACGACCCTCACCGTTTCCTGCGTTTACTGTCTGCTATAACGCATGCGTATACCTCTTCTCTGCATTTTACCGGGACTCCCAGTGGCGAGGTCGGGACGCGAGAGCTGGCACTTTTTGTCTCCCCGACCCTGTTCCTGGAATTGGACCTCTGGGCTCACCGAGAGCAGCCCCTAACACACATGACCTCGCTGAGGCCGCGGGGGTGGCGGAGCCTAGGATACCAGCTCTTGGCGAGGCTGAGGCAGGTTTGAGCCCTGCCTGGGCAATTTAGCAAATTACTGAGAATTTGTCAAAAAAAAAAAAAAAAGACTAAGGATATATATCCCAGCACTCAGGAGGCTGAGGCAGGAGGATTGTTGGGAGTTCAAGACCAGCCTGGGCTATATAGTGAGCTCAAGGACATCCCGAACTGCATAGTGAGATCCTGTCGCAAAAAGACAACTAAGGATATATTTCAATGCAAGAGTTCAGTCCCCAGTGTTCCTCTCCCCTCTCGCCTCTCTGTCACACACGCACACACTCAGCCACACAAACCAAAACAGCCACCCCTTCCCAACAAGCCAACAACAACAAAAACCTAAATCACTGATTGAACGAGCAGATTCTTTTGTAATCTGGAATTCAGTACCAGATTCATTTCCTTCAATATTTTCTTTTAAAGTACTAATCACTTTTATTTATTTTTTTTCTTTTCTTTTCTATTTTTTTTCCATGATTTTATTGACAGACAAATAGCAATGAGACAGCTTCAAATGAAATTGGTAGGACAGTTTCAATGATTAACGCATTGCATATTCTCTTCCTAGTGGTTATTTGCTGTACAAGATGCAGACATGATATCCTATTTACAAACACTATTACAACAAATCTCTCTATTCATTAAGAGAATGTAACTATATATCTATCCTAACCATTTTGAATACACAGATATAAAATGGACATTCATTTATATATCCCCTTTTTTGTTTAGTTCTGTCATTTGAATATTGTAGGTGTGTGAACTCAGCAAAAATATTCTAAAAGAGTTCAGTAATCCATAATAGTATTGGGTCTTCCTCTTGACTGACAGTGTCAGAAATTGTTGACCTGAGTCCCCTACAGCTCAACATAATAACATGGCTTTACTTCTTATACTTCGTTTTTATACTTTTCTGCTGGATGGTTAAGACCAAGATAAAGCAAGACCTATGCAACAAGAGTTGTAGCTTTTGGATCTGATAAGCCAGTCAAATCCACTCAAGATTTATCCTGAGACCCTATACCCCAGATTGTAGAACCTTTGTCAGTGTCAGCCATGTGGATGAGTCACGGCCATTGCTTGGCCAATGTGCTTTCTGTGAAAGCCTGAGAGAATGTTTTCTCTCCATGTGACTCTCCTTAGGCACACTCTACATCATCGATCACTTTCCTCTTTGACCCCATAATCTCCTTGATCAGCAAATTTGGGACGCTACTGAGTTACGTGGCGTTACAGTACAAGTTCTCATATGTCCTGAGTCTTAATTGACCTTGGAAGGCTAGGGCCAAAATGTTGGCTTTCCTTGCCACCCTCCTTTTTCTCTAATTTTGGTCTGCAAACTTAGGTTGTTAACCCTCCAGAAGACAAGCTTATTGTTATTACCATACAACCTAGACTGTTAAGCTTAACCTCACTATCTGTCTGAATATCAAACATCTTAGGCATAACATGGAACAGGTATTTTTCATCAAGTATTGATATGTTGAACTTTAAGTCCCTACAGACCTTCAATATTTTCTTATGAACAACTCAAATACAGTGAAGTTGAGAGAATTTTACAGCAAATTTTCCACCACCTAGGTTCTCCTCAGAGCAGTGCCCTATACTTGCTGTAACATGTAGCTTTTCATCTTTTTGCACTCTTTGTCCATCTGTTTGTTCTATTGAAAAGTTTCAGAGTGAATTGTAGAGTCAGTACTCACGTTGCTAAGTACTTCAGCAAGTTGTTACTAACTAGAGTTCAGTATTTTTAGTCTTTTTTTGGGAAGTGAATTTGCATAAAACAAAATATACAAATCTTAATGTATGGTTACTTGATTTTGACAAATGCATACATCTGTACCAAACTCGTACCAAACACTTCATCAAAGAAGATATAGTGAAGGCAATAAGCACATGAAAGGAAGCTCAGCTTTATTGGTCATTAAATGCAACTAAAACTATGAAGGATACTGTCCTGAAGCTATCAGAATACTGAAAATAAAAAATACTGTGTCAGGCTGGGGAGATAGCTCGGTGGCACAAGTGCCTGCCTGGCAAGTGAAGGTTTCAAGTTCGATCCCTAGTACCACAACAAAAGAAAACAAAACAACCATACCAGATTCTGGTGGGAATGTGCAGAAAATGGATCTCTAATTGCTGCCAGTGAGACTGTGACGTGATGTGGCCACTCTGTAAGTCAGTGTGGCTGTTTAAACATATGCTTACCAGATGAGCCAGCAGCCACACGCCAGGGTGTTTATCCTGGAGAAATGAGAACTCATGTTTCCACAAAAATCTGGACACAGTATTTATAGCAGCTTTATTTGTAATAGCCCAAATATGGAACTACACTGATGTTTTCCAACTGGTAAATGGTTTAAAAAGTTGTGTCAATTTCATAAAATGAAGCATTTGTCAGCTAAATTAGGACAAATTTTGACACAGGCCGCAACTTGGAGGAAGCACAGAGTGAACGGAAGGCCTATCTTGGAGGCCACCTGCGTACTTTCTTTTACACACCATCCCTCTGATGATGGAGCTGAAGACAGAAGATTCTAGGTCAGTGGGCACCAGGGGCTTGGGAAGGTGGATTTATTTTGCAATGCTGAAGGTCAAACTCAGCCCCAGCCTGAGGTGCCTAATAGGCCAGTGACTCTGGGTTTGATCCTCAGCAACACACACACACACACACACACACACACACACACATCAAAAAGTGGAGGGTCAGCTTTTTTCCTTTTTCCAGTTGCAGTGGCTTGGCAGCCATGGTTTATAGTGCAGTTATGGCCAAGTCCAAGAACCACACCATGTACAACCGGTCCTGAATATGGCACAGAAATGGTATCAAGAAACCTCTGTCGGGCTGGTGAGATGGCTCAGTGGTCTAAAGCACCTACTTAAAACAAGCTTAGCAAAAAAGCACAGGGACCGTGGTTCAATCCCCCAGCACCACATGCCAGCCAGCCCCGCCCCTTGGTGGGCTGAGCTGGCCACACACACACACACACACACACACACACAAAAAAAAAAAAAAAAAAAAAAGAAAGAAACCTCTGTCACAAGGATACTAATCTCTGAAGGGAATAGATCCTAAGTTCCTTAGGAATATGTGTTTTGCCAAGAAGCACAACAAGAAAGGCTTCAAGAAGATGCAAGCAAACAATGCCAAGGCCATGAGTGCACGCACCTAGGCTGTCAAGGCCCTCGTCAAGCCCAAGGAGGTCAAGCCCAAGATCATCCCAAAGGGAGTAAACCGCAGGCTCACTCGACTTGCTTATATTGCCCACCCCAAGCTTGGGCAGCGTATCCATGCCCCCGTTGCCAAGGGTTGCAGACCTTGCCAGCCAAAGGCCCAGGCTCCAGCTTCTGCTCCAGCCCAGGCCCCAAAAGGTGCCCAGGCCCTTGTGAAGGCTCCATAGTAAAAATCTCTTGTCTGCTGATACAAAAACAGAAGGACTGGTGTGACCCCTGGGCTGCCATCTGTGGGGGGGCTCATGTCCTCTTGTGCTTTTTGTACAAATAAATCTGAGACAGGATAAATAAAATAAAATAAAATAAAATAAAAATTTAAAAAGTGGAAGATTGTAACTCACCGATACTTTCCAATGACCAGAGCATGAGCTGACTAAATCACATACGGTCAATAAAACAAAATAGATCGCTGGAGTTTTTTTTTTAATATAACAAGGGACAGGAAATTTCAGCGGCAAGATTTCCAATCCCATGTTACAGTGAACTTTTAAGAAATGGCCACTTTTCGCTTTGGGTGTTACATGGAAGAAGAATACACGTAACTCAGAGGAGCACCACCACATTCCTCCTTTCCAGCCACACATATTTCAACCCTAACATATGGCAGCAGATCAAATGCATAAATATGAGAGTCCTGCTGTTCTGTGTTAAATCTAGTAGAGATTTGTAAGCATAAACAAAGCTATACTTATGAAGTTTTAAATAAATACTTATTTTTTCACAAATGTTATTTATATTAACATGTAATGGGTTATCATTGCTATCAAACTTAATAAAGAGATTAAATAATTTGAAGCCCACTGTTCTTACTTGTCCTGGCTGATAGGATAAAAATGTTTACTTCAATTAAGTGTTCATTATTTGACCACTTACGTCTTCATCCAATAGCTGTTCACTGATCACTGCATTCTGCTAATTATTCCTCAATGCTGGGTTTTCAGCAATGAATAAGAGAGACATGACCATTTACTCTTATGGAGTTTACATTCTAGCATGTAGAAAGGAATAAAAAGCCCACCTAAAATAAATATGCATCCAGGCGTGGTATCACATGACTATAATACCAGCACTCTGGGAGGCTACGGCAGGAGGATCACAAGTTGGACACCAGTCTGGGCTATGCAGGGGCTTAGTGGGACCCTGTTCAAAAATGAAAAAAAAGATGGGTATGTAGCCCATTGAGGAGACCCTGAGTTTAATCCTCAGAAACACACACATACAGAGAGAGAGAGAGAGAGAGAGAGAGAGAGAGAGAGAGAGAGAGAGAGAAGTACCCATGTTACATGGCATTGCACTCTGATAAAACAACAGAAAAAGGGAACAGAGACTTCTTGGGGTAAGTACTTTCAATTGTATTTTAGTTTTTAATTAAGAAATTTTAAAATAAATTTGTTTTTTTTGCAGTGATGGGGGTTGAATTCAGGGCTGCAAATATGCTAGGCAAATGATCTATAGACAACTCCAACCCAGGAATTTTAAATAGAGTGGTCAGAGAAAGCCTCACCCAGGTGATATTTGAGCAAAGACTTAAGCAATGAGAAACAGTGAGCCTGCAGGTGTGAAGGCCTGGAGAAGGAATGGGTCTGCAGTGTGCCTGAGGAATACGCAGGAGGCCAGTATGGCTGGATAGGTCTATTGTGATCAGGATTAAAGGATAGTTTATTGTATGTGTTGGCAATATACTTCATATAATTTTTCCAGTAATCTGCTGGTTCTAGGTTTGGATCCTGTGACTGACTGGTAGTCCCAACATGTCAGCTTCATTGGCGGAAGAGACACCTTGCCGATTTGGTTTGTAGAGACAGTTCCAGGTACAGCTGGCTAAGTCATGCAGCTGTGACCCTGGGGTCTCTGTCTGGTCCTTGTCAATTCCTCTCTCGCACTGTTGTGCTGCTTTACTTCCTGGCTACCGTGAACTGAGCAGCTTCTCTCCACCAACCCACCTGCCATGATATTCCTACCTTGGAGCCAGCTGCCTAGGGATGGAATCCCCCAAAAGTATGAGCTGCAGTAGACCTCTCCTTTAATTTGTGAGTGTTGGGTAGTGTGTCCAGCAATGAAAAAACTAATATAGTTCCTGAGTTTTTTTGTGATGTAAATGGGTGAATGTTATTTTATTGGGGAAGTTTGATGGACAGCATCTGTAGAACATGGCTACTTGACATTTACTCATGTTATCTCAGTAGACATTATCATGAGAATCTATGCCTCAGTTTTGTGGAGTGGATAACAGCAGATCAAACATTGAGAAACATTAATGTTGTTTGTATATGGATATTACAGCTGGAAGAAGGCATTCATTCATTCATTCATTCATTCATTCATTCATTCATTGCAAGGTCTTCTTCCAGGCTCTTGAGACATCTGTGAAAAAAATAGACAAAGATTTCTGCCTTCTGGAAACCTGATTATTAGGAAAGGGGAATTAGAAACAGTACCTATGACAGATTAGTAAATTGTATGTAATATAAACAGTAAATGTCTGTCAGTGTGTTTAGGGGTAAACCCAGGTGGGAAGAAATCAGGGTGGAAGAGCCAGCCTTGGCCATCCCGTTTTCTTATGGAAAAGCCAGAGGCATTTGGTTAGCAGGGAAAGGGGTGCTGTGTTTCCCCCGGCTCTAGCAGCTGCAGCCTCCCCACTGCAGTGCTGACACACTGAGAGGGGCAGATAATGGCATTTTTGTGATTGGGAGTGGCAGGTACCTGCAGTGGTCCCATACAAAAGCTTGTTATTTTGTCCTTTGAAAAACCTAGTACCCAAATTATTGGTCATAATTTTTAAAAATTTTTTTTCTTTAAGACAGTATTGATATGTAGTTTAGGCTGGCTTTGAAGTCACTGTGTAGCCCAAGCTGGTCTTGAATTTGCAGCGATCCTCCTGCCTAGGCCTCCTGAGTGCTGGGATTATAGGTGTGCATCACCATGCCCAATAATTTTTTAAAATCTTAGCCAAATATTAAAGATTTTCAATTTTTTTCTTATTTTTCTCATTCTTTTACTTATAAGCTTACTTTTTTGTCTATAACGTCTTTATTTTTATTTATTTTTTTTACAACTCTGACTTGTTTATTTATTTACTTGTCTTGCTAAGTCCAAACTGGGCTCAGCTTGTAATCTTCCTGCCTCAACCTCCCAATGTGCTCGAATTACAGGCATGTGCCACCACTCCTGTAAGTTTCAATGCCAGACTTCTTGGTCTGATTTAAAGCTGATCTGGATGTTTTTGGGTCACTGGAGGAAACATCATCAGAATCTGAGCTGGCCCTCTGGGCGGTGTCCAGTGGCCCTGAGGCTCTGTTCAGTGGCTGCAAGTAGATGCTCTGAGGGTTGCACAGCCCTTCCAGGAAGGTGGGCGGCACACAGAAGCCGCGGAGCCCCCGGGGACTTTATTAGCCAGGAGCCCCAGGCTGCCCCTTTCCGCTGAGCCGTGGATGGAGCGCCGCCAGCAGG
>NW_004524613.1:1674632-1701234 GCF_000260255.1 Octodon degus
GCTCAAGCCCAGACCCTCCTGCATGCCGGGCTCCCCGCCAGGATTTCTCCACAGCAGTCTCAGATTTGGGTTCATTCAGCTCTTGCCCGACTTTCCGGTTGGTCGTTTCCGCAGTCTCCTAGCTCTTTGAAGAGGCTGGTGCCGCCGGTCCCCACCCCTACCCCTGTCCCACCACCTTATGGAAGTTGGTCCCAGGTACCCTCTCTGGTGTTTAAATCCCCACTCTAAATTTTAATTACTAGTCTATTATCTTTTTTACTGTTATCTATATTGTCATATCGAACAATATTCAGTATGATCAACTATATGGTGAATATTTAAATTAAATTTTTTATTACTGTGAAAGACACATTGCCGTTAATTCTCCTCAAAATACCCACTCCTCCCTTCACACAGATTTATCCCACTGACGCAGTTCTAGAAGTCCTTTTTCACCAATGTCTTTGCAAGGCATGATAAAAACACAGGGAGTGTCGCTGCTTGAGTGCCATCCCAGGGAAAGACAGGCTGGTACGAGTCACGTGGTGTGCCCACGTCCGCTCAACCACCGGAGTTGACACCATGAAACTTCCGGCTCTTCCTCAAAGTCGAAATGGCCATGGGAGGTAAGCGTTTTGAATTGATTCAGGATACCGAGGCAGCCATAACGGCACGTCTGAAGACCTAAATTGTTTTTTAGTAACCTACCCGATTAGGTAGTTACCCTAGTCCCAGATTTTTTGTTTGTTTGCTTTTGTGGTACTGGGAATTGAACTCATGACCTTGTGCTTGCCAGGCAAGCATTTATTTTATTGAGCTTTTCTCCCACCCCTAGATTTTTTTTTTTTTTTAATTTTACGTATTTAGTACAGAGCCTACAGGGTCTCACTTCACAGATCGGACTCATAGTGATTCTCCTGTTTTCAGCCTCCCTAGCGCTGGGATTTCAGGCACTCGCCCCCACACCTAGTCTCAACCACTGTCTAATTGCGCTCCGGGGGCCGGGCGGTACAGCACACCAGTAATGGAAATCAGTCCCTGCACCTGCCCAACCAGGTGTTTTAGTCGGCTGAGCTATCTGCCCGGTCCCCTAGATTTTTTTTTTTTTAAAAGAAGTGATTAATGCTTTATTAAGTTAGCATAAATTGGATTTTTACAAATTGCAGAAACAAAAAAACCCCTATCCCATTAGAGACTGATATTGAGAAAATACACAAGAAACTGCAGGCATGCTAATAGGATAAAATTTCACCTTGTAAATCAGCATTCCCATTTTAATCTATCACATTTAAAACTGTTTACTTTTGCTTACATAGTCATATAGAGAGCAATAGCAACAAGATTCAAAAAGGACCCATTCACTTCTCTTTTTCTTAATGTATTTGATTGTTACAGGATCTCACTATGAAGCTTAGACTCAGTGATCCTCCTGCTTTCAGCCTCCCCAAGCACTGGGATTACAGGCCTGCATCACTACACCCAGACCCGGTGGCTGGCTCAGCCCACCCTTGGGCCCGGCTGGCGTGGCATGTGGGCCGGGGATCAACCGTGGTTCCTCTACGCTTGCCTAAGCAGACACTTTAGACTGCTGAGCTATTTGACCAGCCCCTAAAGAGGACCTATTTTTGATGATTGCTGAACCATGTTATAGGTACAGAGGTCCCTCACTCATCGCGGAGGTTACATTCCAGAAAGCCCGGCGATAAGTGAAAATCAGCAAAGTAGCGACGTTATATTTATTTTAGTATTTATTTATATTTTAAAACTTTATAAACCATTCCCACATTCATAAACCTTTCCCACAAAACACTTCTAACTTCTGATGTTCTTAACCATTTTCAAAACTTGTAAACCTACATAATTTTAATAACATACAGGGCTGGGAAGATAGCTCAGTGATCTAAGTGCCTGCCTGGCAAGTGCAAGGTACCGAGTTTGATCCCTGGTATTGCATGCCGTGATAGCCTGGAACTCCTGCCACCAAGACTGGGCACGGTGGTGCACACCTGTAACCCCACTGCTGGGAAGAATGAGATTGGAGGATCACTAGGAGTCCGAGCTGCATAGTGATACCCTGTACTAAATAAATAACTGAATAATAATCCCCCCAACAACATACATATACTGTACAGTATTGCAAAATTCCATGATACAGTGAAAAATCCACAATAATTTATTTCATACAGGGTTTCACTATGCAGTTCATACTCATAGTGATCCTCCTGTTTCAGCATCCCCAGCGCTGGGATTATAGGTGTAAGCCACCATGCCCAGCTTTGGGGCCAGTATGGCATGCAATACCAGGGATCGAATTCAGGTCCTCAAGTTCTGCAATAAATAATTTAGATGAATATATTTTGAAAACCTACGAAACAGTGAGTCCACACAAGTTGAACCACGAAATAGGGAGGGACTATTCTCTCCACTGGGAAAATTATTTCCTTTACATCTTCAGAGTGTGATATTTTTGGCTTTGTCTGTAGGAATGCTTAAATCAATGACTATACGCACCACATGACTACACTTACATATTGCGTTGTAAGAAAAATACTTTCAGGGCCGCCAGATAGCTCAGCGGACTAAAGCACCTGCTTAGGCTGAGCGTAGTAGCTAGGGTTCGATCCCCATGCTGGCCTTGCCCCCTGGATGCGCTGAGATGGTTTGAGACTGGGTGTGGTGGCATGCGCCTGTAATCCCAGCGCTTGGGAGGCTGAAAACAGGAGGATCACTAGGAGTCCGATCTACATAGTGAGACCCTGTGGACACTGTAGTAAATACAAAAAAGAAAAGAAAAGAAAAGAAAAATATTTTCAAATATTCTGAATAGAAAACACCATATGATTTCAGTGGTCTTTATGCATATCACTTTCTTTTCTTTTCTTTTCTTTTTTTCTTTTCTTTTCTTTTTCTTTTCTTTTTTGCAGAACCAGGGAGTTCAGGCCCTTGCGCTTGCTAGGGAAGCACTTATTCTACTGAGCCATCTCCCTGGCCCTGCTTATCACTTTCAAAAGAACATTGAATTTTTCATTGTGAAAAAAGAATGATAAAATAAAATATGTAATTTGCCCTTGGTGTACAGGGGTGCTTAACAGTTACATGGAAACAAGTGTTAAGTTTCTTGGCAGGGCGGAGGCGATGGCCCCGCGGCCTAAGTGCCTGCCTGGCGAGCGCAAGGACCTGAATGCGATCCCCAGCACCGCATGTGTGCAGCCTGAAAACTGGCTGTGGTGGTGCACACCTGTACTCCCAGGGCTGGGGAGGCTGAGACAGGAAGACTCTGTATAACCCAAGACTCTGTATCAAATGATTAATTAATTAAAACATTTCTTGGAGAAGCACAATAGCAGCCCCTCAAAGAGGGGTGAGCCGCTCATCTTCCCTCATGAAGACATCATTAATTTCTTTCTTTCTTTTCTTTTTTTTTTTTTTTTTGGTGCTGGGGCTGGAACTCACCACCTTGAGCTTTCCAGGCAGGCGCTTGTGCCGCTGAGCCACCTCCCTGGCAATGAGGACATCATTACTATGCTCACCTTTCATGTCCAGGGAATCACAGCGATGCTGTGGCAATTGTGCCTGTGTTTTCCAACTTGTCCCCTGTATCATCCATTTCAGATGATCCTTTGTTCTTCCTTCTACATTGCTGGATTCCTGATAAAATCAGTAGTGTAGTTGCAACTGTAATAACGCAAAATATTGCATGAAATATAATAATCCATTTGGACACAGATGGGTCTGTGGGTCGTGCAAGAGTGGAAGGCATTTTTAAGAATTCCAGAATATGGTCATTCAAAAAGAAGACACACACACACACACACACACACACACACACACACACACACACACAAAGACACTGTTGATCTGGTTCCTGTTCATTCTTATGGCCAACTGTGCTTTCTCACCAGGTGATTCCAAACCAGAATGACACCCTCTCTTGTAGTGATCCTCCTGTTTATAGCTTTCCAAGCTCCGAAGTATAGGCATGTGCCACCACACCCACTCTTAATCGCCACCTCAGTGCCCCCCAGGGGCAGGACTGGCACGATATACCAGGGGATCAAATCCAGGTCCCTGTGTCTGCCTAAGCAGGTGCTTTAATCTGCTGAGTTATCTGGTTGGCCTGGACATGGGAAATTTCTGTTACTCTGTTGGGAACTTTTCTCATGGAGAAAGCCACCATTACTCTGAAGAGGTGTCTTTCTTTCTTTCTTTCTTTCTGTCTCTCTTTCTTTCTTTCTATTTATTTATTTATTTATTTATTTATTTATTTATTTATTGTTTTAGGGAAGGGCCTACAGGGTGTTCAGGGTCTCACTACTAGATCGGACTTGTAATGATCCGCCTGTTTATAGCCTCCCAAGAGCTGGGATTACAGGTGTGCACCACCACGCCCATTCTTAGTTGCAGTCTCAGTGCGCCCCCGGGGGCAGGGCCAGCATGGCAGGCCCGGGATCGAACCCCTGGCTCCTGTGAGTGCTTGCAGGTGCTTTAATCTGCTGAGCTATTTGGCCGGCCTTCTGAAGAGATATTTTTCATTTGTGTCCCAGATACGTGCTTTATCTCTGAGAGCTGTTCTGATACTGTCTCACTTTAAAGGCATTGTCTGCATCTGGTTGTCAGAGTTCCATGTGAGTAATAGTAAATAAGAAAAAGAACAGCCACAGCATTCTTTCAGAGTGGAAATCACAAGGCAAAATCTCTAGGCCTAGATTTTTGAAAAGAGAAATAAACCTTTTATTTAAAAAACACTAATGGGGCCAGGGAGATAGCTCAGCAGTCTAAGTGCTTGCCTGGCAAGTGCAGGGACCTGGGTTTGACCCCTGGTATGAAATGCTGTGCTGGCCCACTCTGAGCTGGCCACTGAAACTAGTTGTGGTGGTGCATGCCTGTAATCCCAGTGCTGGGGAGGCTGAGACAGGAGGATCACTATGAGTCCGAGCTGTGTAGCGATACCCTGTACCAAATACATAAATAAAAGAAGAAACAAACTAAAAAATAATAAAAAAATTCAGACAAGAACTTTATAAACATATGGAAATTAATTAGCACCTTCCTGAACAACCAATGAGTTATAGATTAAAGAAGAAATTAGACACTTTCTACAATTAAATGATGATGACAGTACAACATACTGGAATTTGTGGAACACAGTGAAAGCAGTCCTAAGAGGGAAAGTTATAGCAGCCAATACGCATATTAGGAAAACAGAACAAATACAAATAAGTAACTTCATGGTGAACCTCAAACTTCTAGAAAAAGAAGAGCAGGGTGAGACAAAAGCTTGCATGAGGGAACATCAGAGCAGAACTTAACACATTGGAGACTAAAAAAAAAAAAAAAAAAAAATACAAAGAATCAATGAAAAAAAAAAGAATCAATGAATTTAAGAGCTGGTTCTTTGAGAAATTAAATAAAATCATCAAACACTAATCTAATCTTATCAAAAAGAAAGAAAAGCCTCAAATCCACTCAATTAGGGATGAAAAGGATGAAATTAATTGATGACCAGTGTCAGCAGACCCTGTAGAAATCCCAAAGATCCTCTACACCTACGTTGAAAACTTGCATTCTAATAAGATGGAAAGTGCAGAAGAAATGCAGAGATTCCTACAGACATATGAATTACCAAAACTGAATCAAAATGATAAAAATCCTAAATAAACCAGTATCAATCAATGAAATTGAAGATGTAATTAAAAACCTACCAACAAAGAAAAGCCCAGGCCCTAATAGATTCACTGCTGAATTCTACAGGAAATTTAGAGAAGACCTAACACCATTACTTCACTAATTCTTAAACTCATTAACGAAGGTTGGTGAGATAGCCCAGAGGACTAAGCGCCTGCTTAGGCAAGTGCAGGGACTGGGGTTCAATCCCCGGCTCCAAATGCCACACCAGCCTCACCTCCAGGCAACTGAGACTCTGTACCAATACATTAGGAAAAATCTAGTAAACTCATTAGTGAAATTGGAAGGGAAGCAATTCTCCCAAATTCATTCCTGGAAGCAAGCATTACCCTGATACCAAAACCAAAGATGCACTCAACTAAGAAAGAGGATTAGAGACCAATCTCCTTAATAAACATAGGTGCAAAATACTGGCAAACAGAATGCAGCAAATCATCAAGAATATTAAGCACCATGACCTAGTACAACCCTGGATTCATGCCAGGGATGTAGGGATGGTTCAGCATATGCAAATAAAGACAACTCTGAGAGTACATGTCACTGCAGAAAGAATGGCTTTCATCAGCAATTCTGGTGGGACTTCCCAGGGCCCTCTGGATCCTCACTCTAGCCAGCACCCAGGCCTGGTGTATGAGTAGTACTTTCTCCACTAGACAGGCCCAGGCCCTGTGGCGTCTGTAGCAGAACTCCCTGCAGACAGGCTAGAGGCAAGACCCACCCAGCTGATCCAGGAGCAGAACATCTTGCCAGAGTGGCACAGCAGGTTCACTTCCAAGGGCTGCAGCAGGAAGAAGTGGAGCACAGCAGCCAGACCCAAGCCACACCCACCTGAACGAGTTTGAACTTGGTAGATCCAGACCTTGTGCTATGGTAATAACTCTATCTAAGCTCTACACCAAAGGTCAGAAGACAGTGTTATACAAACTGATAAAGAGAAGGAGCAAAATGTATACCCAGGCCCTGAGCCCACCCAGAACAAATACAGGGAACAATAGCATAGAAGAAATTGGAAAGCACACACTTGAAATCTCTGAGATGATAACCTCTGAAGTAAAGAAACAACTGCAGAAAGGTATAGAGGAAATCAGATCAGAAATTTCTGAAGTAAACAAAGAAATGATAACTATAATGAAAGAAGTACTAAATGCTTCTAAAGAAGACACTGATTTAAAACATAGAGGAGAATATACAAATGGTGGAATCCTTGAATGAGCAATATAGGAAAGAAATAGAATGCATGAAGCAGATTCACAGTGCTATACAGGAAATGAAAACCTCAGTCACAAGCTGGCAAAACTGTTTGAATGAAAGTGAAAATAGACTTTCAGATCTTGAAGATACCATTGCAGCTGGTGAAAAGGTAAGAAAAATCTCTTAAAAACACCTAGGATGCAGGAAAAATAATTCAGCATCTGCAAGACAATGCAAAGATGAACAACGTAAGACGAATAGGCATCAATGAAAATGAAGGAGTCAATACAAATGATATAAAGAGAATATGGGCAGAAGTAATAGCAGAAAACTTCTCAAATATGGGCAACAATCTGACATTCAGTAACCGGAGCATATAGAACTCCAAGTAACATCAGCCTAATTAAAACCACACCCAGACATATAATAATCAAGATCCCAGAAATTCAGCACAGCAACAGTATACTAAAAGCCACTAGAGAAAAAAAACAGATCACGTTTAAAGGAAAACCCATCAGAATAACAGCAGATTTCTCTTCACAAGCCATCAAATCAAGAAGAGCATGGAGCAAAGTACAAGTCTTGCAAAAAAAAAAAATTCCAGCCCCACTGATATATCCGGCAAAACTCTCTTTCAAGTTTAATGGAGAAGTGAAATACTTCCATGACAAAGAACAACTAAAGAATTTCATGACAGCAAAGCCAACCCTACACAGACTATTAAGAGATATTCTAGAGAGGAATCAATATAGACCACAACTCCATGAATGAGAATGGAAAGAACCCACCAAATAGGGCAAACAGTTAAACACAGGAGAAAAAGAGGTATACAATAACAGTCTTGCAATTATTATTTTGCATACAGCAGCAAAATATTTCCATCTGCATACCTACAAATGGACTTCTCCTGCACCCTATGGGTCATGATTCTGTCTGGGTCTACAGTGTGGATATCAAGGAAATAGCAGTAGCTCAGTTCCACAAGTGACACCTGGCCACAGTAAGCGTCATGGACACTGTCCACGTCCACCACATACTAGAACTTTGTGTGATAGCCTATCCCCAAACTGTTAGAAGTGCTGGTCACCTTTTGCCATTCCAGTATTTTTGTTATGTTTTATTCTTAGTAATTCTTTACTATCATGAAAACTTTTGTTTAGTTGATATTTTTGTCTATATTAACCTAATCAAATACTATGTGAGTACTCTGAATTGTTCACAGATTTGTACATATGATATACTACATTCTGGCCATTTAGTTGGACTCATTTAATTTTAATTTTTGAATATTATTTTGAAATATTTAATTAACTCTGAATTAATATTTAATTTTCTGAATATTAACTTTAATTTTTGTTTTATGATTTATACTGTTTCTTTGACTTACAATCTACTTATAAGACATAGTATATTTTCTCCTACTATTAGAAACTTAAAAAGCGTATTTTATTTTCCATTGGCTTCATATTAGTTTTTCTTTGTCTTTTACACACACACACACACATATATATATATATATGAAAAAATATATTTATAACCTGACATAAGATTGATACTGTTTTGTGGAAATCTTCAATGACCTTTTAAATGGGTTCATCTAATATAATTATATTTTACATAGTCCTACATAACTACCATTTTGAGAGCTCTTTATTCTTTATCCAGGACCATAGAGCAACTTCTCTTGTCTTGTGGATTATGGTCTTTGTTATTTCCTATATGCTACATCTGGATGTATTAGAATATTTCAAGTTTGTATAACTGAAAAATATTTTACTTTTAGTTTTCAAAGGTATGTTTGCTAAGTATAAAATTCAGTGAGGACAAAAAAAATTCAATGAGGACAGATCTTTTTTTTTTCAGTTATTTGAATAAATAAGTTTGGTTTCTTACCCACTTGCTCTTTTTTTTTCTAATGTGAAATAAGATGCTATTTAATTTTGTTCTTCCATAGCATATATATATTTTTTTTCCTTAATTTTTATTTTATTTTTTATTTTTAGAGAAGGGTCTACAGGGTGTTCAGGGTCTTACTATTAGATCGGACTCATAGTGATCCATCTTTTTACAGCCTCCCAAAAGCTGGGATTACATGCACACACCACCATGCCCAGTCTCAATTACCCTCTCAGCATGCCCTGGGGGCAGGGCCAGCATGGCAGAGGGATTGAAGTGGCTGGCTCTTAATATTTTTTTCTATGTATATGCTTTTTTTTTTTTTGGCAGAACTGGGGATTGTGGGGCCGGGGAGATGGCTCAGTGGAATAAGCACTTCCCTGGCAAGCGCAAGGGCTTGAGTTCAATCCCTGGCTCCGCCAAAAAAAAAAAAAAAAAAAAGAACTGGGGATTGAACTCAGGCCCTTGAGCTTGCCAGGGAAGCACTTATTCCACTGAGCCATCTCCCTGGCCCCTGTATAAGCTTTAAAGATTTTTTTTCTTTACAATTAGTTTTGGACAATTTCATTTTTGTGTATCTTGGTATGATTTTATTCATATTTCTTGTGCAAAAGGTTCCTTTTTTTTGGAAATGTGGTGCTATAATTTTAACTAAATTCAGAAATTTTAAATCTTTAAATATTTATTGCCTACCCCATTCTACTTTGAGAATTCTAATGATATGAATATAGGTTTTTTGATTTTGGCACAGAGTGAACTACTATATGACTGATCTGTAAACTCTTCTTTATGTTTGTTTTAGACAATTTTTATTGTTATATTCACTTAAATTTGTAAATAATTTTTTTACAATGTGCAATCTATTATTAATCTTATGTTATGTATTAATTTCAGAATATACTGTGTCTACATCTTGTACTTTTCACATCTTAGTATTTGTCTACAATTTTTAATTTGCTATATAATTATTATTGATTTTCAATAAAGTTAATAATGAGTTAAAAAAAAACCAATTCTACCAATAACGAATGCTGACAAGGCTATGGGGAAAAAAGAAACCCTTCTCCACTGTTGGTGGGAGTGTAGGCTGTGTGAAACCATTGTGGAAATCAGAGTGGGGATTCCTCAAAAAACTAGGGTTGGAGGTCCCATTCAACCCAGCTATTCCACCTATAGGTATTGTCCCAGAAGAATTAAAAACAGTACCACAATGACATATGTGCACCTATGTTTATAGCAGGACAATTTTTAATAGCTAGATCTTGGAAAAAACCTAAATACCCATCAATCAAGGAATGGATAAAAAAGATGTGATCTTTATACACAATGGAGTACTACCCAGCCATAAAGAAGGATAAACTTGAGACTCTTATAGGTAAACGGATACAACTAGAGACCATACTCATAAGTGAAGAAAATCAGACCCGTATGTGTATACATCATATTGTCTTCCTGACATGAGAAACTGAAAGAGCAAATATGATCCAAATATACAACAGGTATTGTACATGGGAAGAAGTTTCAACAGGAAAGAGAAATTGGGATGAGGGAATATAGAAAAGAGGGAAGGGAAAGCAGAAAGAAAAAAAATATAAAAGACAGTCATACTACCAATTTCCCTTAGTTCATTGAAAAGAAAGGTTTGTGTTAATATTGTTTAGACATTTAAATTCTGACATCTTGTACTCTGAGTAACTAATTTAAAGATAAAAATATGCAATATATTAACCATTATTACCCTCCTATTGTTTTTTAACTTCTATTATTTTTTATTAATTTTATTGAGAAATGAATAGCAATGAGATAGTTTCAAAACATGTTAGGGCAGTTACAATAATTAATACATTGCATATTGTTGTCTTTGTAATGGCTCCTATTGTTTTAAAATTTTGTTTTCTCCTTAAAATAAAATAAAATAAATCATTCACACACATACACAATAAAAAACCACTCAGGATTCTTTTGAGACAGGATCTCACTATGTAGTTCAGGCTGTCCTTGAACTCACTGCCTCAGCTTCCTGAATGCCTGGATCACAGGCATATGTAATCTCACCCAGCAGGATTTTAATGTTAGAAAAGAAGGCTTTGTAAGTAGCCATTATGGCACTTTCTAGGCCTAACGTTAGGTGAACACATTTTCTTTCATTTATGAGTTTGTCCTGGTTTGTAGTTTGATAACTCAAGATCTGTTTCTTTCTGAGTATATGATTTTCTTTTTTTTCCATAATTTTATTGAGAAACAAATAGCAACGAGACAGTTTCAAACCAAATTGGTAGGACAGTTTCAATAATTAACACATTGCATACTCTCTTCCTAGTGGTTATTTGCTGTACAAGATGCAGACATGATATCCTATTTACAAACACTATTACAACAAATCCCTCTATTCATTAAGAGAATGTAACTATATATCCATCCTAACCATTTTGAATACACAGATACAAAATGGACATTCCTCTATATCCCCCCCTTTTTTTAGTTCCATCATTTGAATATTATAGGTGTGTGAACTCAGTAAAATATTCCAAAATAGTCCAGTAGTCCATAATAGTATTGGGTCTTCTGCTTGACTGGCAATGTCAGAAATTGTTGACTGAGTCCCCTACAGCTCAACATAACAGCATGGCTTTACTTCTTTTTTTTTTTCTTTTTAAATTTTTATTTATTTGTGTGTGTGTGTGTGTGTGTGTGTGTGTGTGTGTGTGGGGCCAGCTCAGCCCACCAGGGGGCGGGGCTGGCTGGCATGTGGTGCTGGGGATTGAACCGCGGTCCCTGTGCTTTGTTTAGCTTAGCTTGTTCTAAGTAGGTGCTTTAGACCACTGAGCCATCTCACCAGCCCCATGGCTTTACTTCTTATACTTCATTTTTATACTTTTCTGCTGCTGAGTATATGATTTTCAGAGTATGATTTTCAATATTAAGGACAATTCAACTTCATAATTGTATTTTTTAATGGTTAAAGCCTACCTTGGAAAAAGTTAACAGTGCAACAAGTTCTTAACATATTTCCTGTTTTGTTCCACTTCCCTGCCCCTCTCCTTTCTTCCCTGGCACACAGTGGTCCATATAACAAAATTCAAAATCATTTTTCTTCCTCTTCTTGCTGGGGTGAGGGAAGCTAGCAAAGAAACAAGACCAAGCTAAGCCCATGCCAATGAAAAGTTACTGAGATCAAGCATATTTATTTAAGCTCTGTTTCCATCTTTTCAAACATTACAGCCCAGTGACAATTACTGTTAAAATCAGCTGTGAAGTGTCTGTTACAGCAAAATGAGAGAGGAAAGGAAAAGAGAAGGGAGGAACCATCAGGTCATTTCACTGAAGAATTGTGTGCTTCAGCTGTGTATAGCAGCTTCGGTTACAGCTTGTGAGCATTTATGTTTTAATATTTTGCATTAATATTTTAGTTGATGTGTTGAATTCATATAAACTAAAAGTCCTCTATAATCAGATGAGATCGGGCGTGTTCAGGGTGGTATGGCTGTGGACAGTCCTCTATAATCAAGTGGATGAAGGGAGGCATCCTCTCTTTCCAGGGGTCTTGTTCCCTCCCTTGACAGCACCAGCAAGGGTTTTGAGATTGGTTCTTGGTTTTTTTGACCTAAATTTTGTATTTTATCAATTAAATTCTCATTCTCATTCCTCTCTCTCCTCCCTCTCTCTTCCCCTCCCTCCCTTCCCTTCTCTTCCCTCCCCTCCTCTTCTCTCCCCTCCCCACCCCTCCCCACCTCACCCTGCCCCTCCCCTTCCCTCCTCTCCCTCTCCCCTTCCCTCCTCTCCCCCTCCCCTTCGCTTCTCTCCCCTACCCTTCCCTCCTCTCCCTACCCTTTTTCCCTTCTCTTTGCTTCTTTTCCTTTCACCCTTCCTCCCTTCTTTCTTTTGTGCAGTGCTGAGGATCGAACCCAGGGCCTTTGCATGAAGTATATCCTCAGCCCATTTTTAAATTTTTTTTGAGACAGGATCTCACTAAGTTTCTCAGGCTGGACTTAAATTTGTGATCCTCTTGCCTCATGCCTGGGATTATGGGCATGTGCCACTATACCCAGCGCACCCACTCCTCTCTTCTAGTTCTTAATAAAATACAGACCAGGTCACTGTGAAGTGTAGCCATCCCATTGTGCTGGACACCAGATCTTATGCCTTCTACCTGTGCTTTGGTATCTCTTGTCAACCTCCTTTCTCACTCCTTTCCCCAACCTCTGGTAATCACTCTACATTCAGATCTGTGCTTTTTTAGCTTTCATATATGAGAAAGAGCGTGCAGTGTTTGTCTTTCTGTGCCTCTCCTCTAGTTCTAGTCATGTTGCTGCAAATGACAGGATTTCACTGTTTTGCGGCTGAGTAATATTCCATTGTGTGTTTGTATCACAGTCCTCAAGGGACTGCTCGGTTGGTCTCTGCTGAGTCTTAGTCATCTGAAAGAGCAGAAGGAATCATCTTGGGGCCTCTGTGTTTACTTTGCAACCTTGTGAATCCTTGACAGAGAAGAATGGAATGGCTAGGAAATTAGAAAATGTTTTACCAGTTTAAATTGTGATATAATTTATTATTAGTATGCCTGTGTTTGAATATAACTTTACTTTCCATAGTGTGTTCCCTGTAGACAAAGAAGAAAGTAGAAAAATGAGAAGAATGAAAAGTATTTATAATCCCCTGTCTTTGTATATCCATGTAGGGTCTCTTGCCATCAGAAATGCTTTTATGACATCAAAGAAATCTAGGGAAGCCAGGCACAGTGGTGCACACTTACAACCCCCACATGTCGGGGCTGAAGCAGGAAAATCACAAGTTTGAGTCCCACCTGGACAACTTAGTCTCAAAATAAAAAGGATTGACGATGCAGTGCTGATGCCCTGGCTGTGAGTGCCAGGCTGTGCCCAGATGTGGTGGGCCAGAGGGCACGATGGCTTCGTAGACAGGAGAAAGCTGGTGGTGGATGGATGGGAGTGAGGCAGAGTGACCGGAGGCCCAGCTTGACAGCCAGGACTGCTGGAAAGTGACTCAAGCACAAGCCGGGCTGTCAGAGGGAGATATCGCGGAGGTTTGCTGCTGGACAGCAGTGCAGATCTTCTGAGCCTTCCTGTGGTGGATTCAGCAAAGCCTGTCTCACAGGCGGGTGCTGTCCCCTCTGGGCCTTTGTGCAGTCCAAGTCTGCTCTGGTGTCTGCTCTCGGAGATCACATCGGCAGGTGCCCTGCTGTGAGGCTGGGAGGGCTCCTGTGGGGGGACTCAGACTCCAAACGTGCCGTGAGATGCGTGACTGATGCTGAAGACAGGTGGTTGGGAGCAGGTTAAAAGTCAAAGCCATGGCTGCTTCTCAAGCTATTTCTTTTGGTCACTGTGGACAGTGGCTGTGCCTAGGGTGGGCTCTTGCTGTGGCTCTGTGTGGTTTTTCTGTGGGAGGACTTTGGTTCATCTAAATGCAGTGGCATGATAGGCCTTGGCAGGACGTCATGTTCCACACAGCACTGTTTGTCCCTGTCACACAGGAGCATCGGCCACTCATTCCAGCTGTAAATCAGTCTGGACTGTCCCAGGTAGTTCTGAGCACATCTTGTCCTACTCCCACTGGCTGCAGTGGACAGGAAAGTACAGGGAAGATGAGGTTAGAAGCTGTGCCAGGGCCAGCTGGGAAGGAGAGTGATTTTGTATTCCCAGATGGTGTGCTTAGGATACTAGGCAAACAGAACACTACACAATCATTAATATATGTGCTGCCGAATTGAGAACACTACGCAGTCATAAAATGATGATAAAATATAAGCTGGTGAGGTAGCTCAGTGGACTAAAGCTCCTGCTTAGGCAAGCTTAGGCAAGCGCAGGGATTGCAGTTCGATACCCAGCACCACCTGCTGCACCAGCTCTGCCCCCAAGACAGGCTGAGCCAGCCAGAGCCAGGTGTGGTGGTGTGCCTGTAATTCCAGAGCTGGGGAGGCTGAAAGCAGGAGGATCACTATGAGTCTGGGCTGTGTAGTGAGACCCTGTAGCAATCAAATACATTTTTAAAAATGATGATAAAATATAAAAATACAGTCAGTGTTTTATAGCTGTGGCAAAGGCAATGAAAAGGAACTGTCTCTCCTGATGGATGACCTCCAGGAGGGCTGAGGGGCTCTTGTTATTTGCCAATATCTGCATTCTTGAGGCTAGTTAAGCCTCTGTGTTGTATTCAATATCACAGAACAGATGTGTGGGTGCAAATGGGTGGGAACCAGGTCTTCCTCTCTGGGAGGAGGTGACCACTCCAAGGGGGAATTACGGCAATTTCTACACAGCCCGGCAGATTCCCTTTTTACGTGTCTCTGCCTTACTTTTTATCAGGGAGTATAAAACTGTAAATGTCTGTCAGGCCCCAGAATGAGAGAATCAGATCATTTGCCAAAAAGATTAAGGGGAAATAATGGCTGGGCTCTTCTGAGCCGCCTCCTCTTCCTGTTCTTCCTCCTCCTCCTCCTCTTCCTCTTTTTCCTCTTCCTCCTCCTTTGATTCACTTTCTCCATTCTTTTTTGACCCCAAGGTTAGGGCTGAACACATTGCTTGCCATCCTGGGCAAACCTGCCCTTGAAGCATAATCCCCTTTTGCTGTCCTACCTGTGAGTTCTAACCCAGGGATGATCTCAAAAGAGACAAACAATAAAGAGAGAAACCTGAAATATCTCAGGAGCTTGGCTCCTGGGAGCTCATCGATAGTGAAAGAAAGATAGCTTATCAGGTTGAGACTCACTCTCAGTGTACAACATACACCAAGATTTTGTGTCAGGTTCCGTGAGGTGGGAGCTGGGTATGGGGTAGTGAATGCTGGGAGGTTGCTTCCTTTGACTGGAAGTCAGTGGGGTGATTCCTGCCTCCTTCCACTGACTTGTCTGTCACTAGCGCAGCCAGATCTGCTAGGTTCTTGCCCTTCCTTTGCCGTTCTCCACCCAGTTTACCTGGGGCCACCTGGGCCAGGAATCCGAGGACTGCAAAGACCAGGAGCAGAGACTTCATGGCTGAAAGGGTGGCCTGCAAGTAGGTGGCAGTTTAGTGGTACCAGGGCCCTCTGTGTAATGTACCTGGAGCTACTACCTTTATAAGATACCGTGATACCAGGGTTCTGGGCAGTGGACCAAGAGAGAGATCTTTATCCCTTGGGACAGCCAAATCAGATCAGAGTGTCTTTTGGGCGGAGCATGGTTTGATTTGTGGAGCACCTGTGTCCTGGGCTGCTCCGGGACAGAGCAGAGGGGCTCAGTTCCCGGAACCTGTCCTTGACTCCAGGCTTTCAAGATGGAGTGTGTGGGAAAGTTGTGCTCTCCGGTGTTGCTGTTGCCCACGTTGTCAGTACACACAGCTTTTCTTTTGGAGAGTGATTTGGCAGAAACTGATTCTTGGACTGTTGTCTACAGAGGACCCTCGAGGGGTTTAGCATTGTTTCCAATAGCAGAAAACAAAAACCAGGCTAAATGGTGATAAAACATAGATGTACCCAAATATAGAAAATGGAGGCTATGCCAGGACATTATGTAGTCATTAAAATAATGACAGCTCAAGGCCAGCGTGAACTACATAGTGAGGCCCTGTCTGGGGAAAAAAAAAAAAAAAAATCAAACCAAGCAAGGACAATAACAAAAACCAAAAATAAAGACTACAGGGTCTGGGGATTTAGCTCAGCAGCAGAATGCTAGCCTAGCAAACTGGAAGCCCTGGTTTCAGTCCCTGGCATCAAAGACCAAAAATAAACTTCATCCAGAAATATAGGTTATAAGAGATATGCCTAGTATGACTTAATCTTTTAAAAAACATGTTTATGTGCCTACATACATAAGTATATGTCAATCTGTCTATATAAAATATTTGAGTTTTGGGGGGAGATTATGTGTACTTTCATGATTAGAAAAAGAGAAGGTATTTTCATAGAAAACATCTTGTTTGAATTTTTAGTATTGCCCCAAACGCTTGCCTTCTTCCCTTTCTGTTTAGAGTGTTTGGCAGATGGGGAGTTTGCTTTCCTCTCCTGTCACATTTTTTCTTCTCCAGAGGCTGCTTTGGAGCCTGATTTTCCTGGGTCCCCGCCCCACGCAGTACCTGCTGTGGAAGGGAGAGGTCCTGTCTGGGCTGCCTGAGAACAACAGCACTAGCATCTCCCTTTCCTGGGCCCCAAACACTTAGGACTGGGCAAGAACGTGTCCCAATCCTCTAGGAGTCACTCAGATTTGTAAATATCTCTTAGATTTGGTAACATCTTTAATTAGATATTATACATTGCAATCTTAAAATACCTGAAATCCCTGATGTTCTTGGTAGCCCTATAACCCCAGAGCCAAACCCTTGGCTTCTGGGCATGCTTTCCCACAGGGCTGGTGGCCTCTTACCCCTTAGTTGGTAAGCAGCAATGACACTCAATTTTTTTCTGGTTTCCATTTAGTGTGGATCTCAACATTAATTTGAACAAGCCCAATGTTTCCAACCCACTGGAACATCTTTTCATTTGAAATAATTTACAAGTTACACCTAAGTTGCAAAGCACCATTGTACAGTCCCCTTCTGCCAGCTATATCAGGAAGCTTTCCTGTTGCTGGACACAAAACCTGATGCTTGAAAGGAGAGATTTATTGGCTCATGGGTTCAGAGTTTTGGCAGCTCCAGTGCAAGAACATCTAGGCAAAAGGACCTGGTGGAATAAAGCTGCCACGTGGGTCCCTCCACCCCGCAGCATGCTCAGCTCACATGACGCAATTAACCCTAACTGTTGCCCTGGCTTCCCCAGGATTCACCTATTGTTAACATTTTACTTCTTTGTTTTCTCATTTACTCTTCCTTCGCAGTCTCTCCTAGATATTCACATGCCTATTGATCACTGAATATCTTTTTTTTTTTTTTTTTTTTCCGGAACCGGGGATTGAACTCAGGCCCTTGCGCTTGCTGGGGAACTGCTTATTCCACTGAGCCATCTCCCCGGCCCCATCACTGAATATCTTTATACGCTTTTCTCCTCTGGACCAGTTGAACACATATTCATTGTGGTCTTTTACCCCTAAAAAATGCTGTATGGATCGCTTAAGAATTCTTATTAAGAATAGGAATAGTCCCTTATATAGTGACACTATTGTTACCCATTGCATAGGTAACATTTTGGGCAAGCTTCATGACTGAAGTCTAGCTGGTTGGGAGCTGAATGGCTTCCAAACCTCTCCCTTATCATTCTCTTCTGTGCTTGGAGCATGCTGGGTTCCTCCAGGTTATTGAAGGCAGGAAGGAGAGAGAAAGCAGAAGCCAGAGGCAAGAACTTCATGCCTGAGGGACGGGACATGCCCCAGGGCATGCAGTGGGCTGGAGGAGGCAGAGCTACCTATTATGTACCTTGCCTGGAGCTCTAACCTTTATTGGGCTTCAAGTAAGATCAAAAGTTGGGTAATGAGGTGTGAGTAAAATACAGATCTCTGGGATGAAGAATTTGGACAGAGTATCTGAGTATCTAGTTGGTTACTGCAGAAAAGGGGCACTCACAGGCTACCCTGAGCACCGACTCCAAATACATTTTCTGGAGGTTGATGGAAAGAGTGAGGCAAAATGAGTAATTCCGTCCCATTCCTGTGAATTTACATGGAGAGAGAACATAGTTTGGAAAGCAATTGTCAATATATATTCCATGCTTGAAAGAAAATCAAACAAACTATGCTTACTTCTTGACTCAGAAAACACTCATAGAATAACATAAATTCATGAGTGTGTATTACATTTCCTTCTTGGCATAACTCATAATGAGGTTATTGGAAAATTAATGCCTGTCAGCAGAGAATCTGCTAGTCTGTGGCACACAGATACTAGAATTTCACACGGTTTTAAATGGTGATAACTGAATTCTAAACTCATGGCAGAAAAGGCTGCCATTCAGTGAAAAGAAAAATTACAAGAAAATTTGTGTAGCATGAGTTAGTTTTTGTTTCATATATATCTACTTACACATCAATTATATATAAACTGAATGGATACACAAAAGTATCTTTTATCTCTCATAGTTTTATTTTTTTGGAATGTTATAAAATGACTTTGTGTAACCTCATAATCAGTAAGAGAATTACTTAAGGTACTTCCATATTAGCAATTTTTTTTTTTTTTTTTTTGGTGGTACCAGGGATTGAACTCAGGACCTTGCACTTGCCAGGCAAACACTTATTCTACTGAGCTATCTCCCCAGCTCCAGAAATATCCTTTTTGAAAGGTTTGAAGCATTTATATTCATACAGAAGCCCTTTGCTTTTTTTCTTGACTAACACAAGATTGAATGGTCAAATCACATTCAGAGGCCTTTCAACTAACATTAAACTTTAGTAATGCAGGGTACAAGGTCATTCAAGGACACAGGTGAAGCTCAGCTTCTGGAGTCTGGTGTGACCACAGCCCTTCCAAGACGCCTTTTGCTTCAGTAGCCACGGAGCACAGCTAATCTCCCAGATCTCTAAGTGGTATCTAAGTGATTCATGGGAGAGCAACACTTATACGAGGGGTGATTTCAGGTCACACATCTCTGTTTATTCACTGGTATACTTGCATAACATGATAAATTTATGGCATTTTCCAAGGAGCTGTGCCCTCCATATCCATTGCTTCCAGGTGGGTGGCAGGCACATAGTGTTTTTTGTTTTTTTAAAAATGTATTTAGTACAGGGTGTATAGGGTCACACTACACAGATTGGACTCATAGTAATCCTCCTGCTTTCAGCCTCCCAAGCGCTGGGATTACAGGTGTGTGCCACCACGCCCAGTCTCAATCGCTGTTTTAACGCACCCCGGGGGTGGGGCAGGCATGGTATGCCAAGGATTGAACTCCCTGTGTCTGCCTAAGCAGGCACTTTAATCCATTGAGCTATGTGGCCGGCCAGGTACATTGTTAGAGTCTTTGACTAAATGGGCTGCAGGATACCTTACCAATTTTGTTGTTTCCACAAAGCCTGAAATAAAGTGATATTATACAAGGGGGGGAAAAAAAGATTTTTTTGGTAGTGGCTATCATCTATATGTTCACCAGGAGGTCTGCTCTCAGCTTGTTTATAAGGGGATCACATGTGGTCAAATTTCTTTTATTTTCTTTCCTTCAAGGAAGCATCCTACTAAAAGGATTTGCTTTCAGGATTGCTGCTAACCCTTTATTTCCCCTAAGATGAATGCACCAAGAGGTATTATTCTTGAATTTATGGCTGGAATGCATATATATATATATGCATATTTCCAAGAAATAAAATTTCTTAGGATTTTTTTGTACAATATTTTCATTATCATGGTTCTTGTTCTGTGCTTGAATTCCATGTGTCCTAAATTTCATTTACAGTGTGATAGTGTAGCAGATTTCTTTTCTTTTTTTAAAAAAATTTATTTATTTATGTGTGTGTGGCCAGCTCAGCCCACCAGGGGGCAGGGCTGGCTGGCATGTGGTGCTGGGGGATTGAACCGCAGTCCCTGTGCTTTAGCTAAAGCTTGTTCTAAATAGGTGCTTTAGACCACTGGGCCATCTCACCAGCCTCAGCCTAGCAGATTTCTAACTGATGGTCAACTTCTCATACCCAGCTGACTTAAACTAGCATAGTGCTGGGTGCGGGAGCTCCCCTGAATTAAACTAAATTGTTGCCAGGAGAAAGTGCTGAAAGCACTGGGAGGGATGCTGTGATGGCATGTGCCTTTAATCTCAGCATTCTGGGAAGCTGAGGCAGGAAGATTTAAAGTTTGAGCTCAGGGCTGGGGAGATAGCACAGAGGTCTAAGTGCCTGCTTGGCAAGCGCAAGGCCTGAAGTTTGATCCCTGTACCACATGCTGTGCCAACCCCAAACTGGGCCTGCTGGTGCATGCCTGTAATCCCAGTGCTGGGGAGGCTGAGACAGGAGAATCACTGTGAGTCTGAACTGTGTAGTGAGACCCTATATCAAATACATACATTAATTTTTTTTTTTTTTTTAAAGAAAGTTTGAGCTCAGCATGGGCAATTTAGTGGCTTAGTGAGGTCCTATTTAAGAAAAAACAAAATACAGGGGGAAAAGAGAGAGACATGGAGAAAAGAGAAGAGAAGAGCAGAAAAGAAGGAGAAAGGCAGGAGATATAGCTCAGAGAAAAGGGCGTGGGTTCAGTCTCCCAAGTGGGAAGATGCAAGGTTGTAGTTTCAAGGCCTGTGGCTTAAGCCCTTAATACTGAAAAAGGGCTCCTATAAGTCATGGCTAATATTGCTGCTTCTCGATATCTTCCTCTAGCTTGCCAAGTTTTTCTTTAGTACTCTTTGGCACTGTCGTGGCACGCATACTAACTCGGTGAGCTACCTCTGAATGGAGCTGCCATTTATTGATATTGTTCGCCAGAATCAATTTTCAATTCCTAGGTTCCCAAGAGTTAGAATTCATGAGTGACAAGATCTGGGCACGTGGACCTCAGAGTTATGAGGTTGGTTCACAGCTGCATGGGCTTTCCTGGAGCCAAGGCGATGTGGCTGCTGGCATCACGAGGCATGACTGTGTGCTCATTTGCAGTCTGGGAGGGAGGACACAGGCCCCAAAGCACAAGGAATTCTGTGTCCTTTGTTCAGACCCACTCAAAAGTGAAAGCCAAAAACAAGAAAAAGAGGTAACATTATCACTGGTAACTATCCATAGAGTTCTTAAGCAATTCTTTTTTTTTTTTTTTTTTTTTTTTTTTTTTTTGTGGTACCAGGGATCGAACTCAGGACCTTGCACTTGCCAGGTAGGTGCTTAAGCCCCTGAGCTATCTTCCTGGCTCAGTTCTGAAGCAATTTTTAATCATTTTTTTCTACCCAGTAGAGATGCAGTACATCATTGTCTTTATCTGTTTCATGTTTTCTATGTAATTTGGATCCATAGAAAGTTGGTAATTTCCTTCTTCCTCTCCTCTTTGCTCCCCCTGCCACCTCTGTGTCTTGCTGCAGACTGAGCCCAGGGTTTGCACATGTTGAACAAGTGCCTTACCAGTGCTTTATCCTGAACCCCACACATCTACCCAAGATGTGAACACATCTTTGGCGGGGCTATCACAACTGGGTATGCCGCCCTGCTGTCAGCAACTTAGCTGTGTTCATTATCAGGTGCCCTGTTTGGTATCTTAATGCTTGTGTTCAAGTAACTCTTGTTTATTTAATAATGGCCTGAACCTGCAAGAGTAGTATATGTCAGCTTTTTGCCTTTATAATAAAATAACACAGACAGGATTGCTATGAAAAAGAGCTTTATTTAGCTCATAGTTTTGGAGGCTCAAGAAGCTTTGGCAGGCTCAGTCAGGGTGCCCCTGGCAGCATCACCTCACAGAATACACAGATGGTGGCAGTGGGGATGGGACTGGGAGCAGGCTAGAACCTGGACACCTGGCACGGTGGTGGTCACGTGTAAATCGCATAGCTACAGTGTGAAGGTTAAAAGGCAAAACTATCATTATTAACAAGAACTGCGATAATTTGGTAAAGGCTATGCAGTATAAAAAGATGCAAATGATGGCATGAAAAGTCCAAACATGGGAGCGGGTAGGTGGAGAGCGGTGTGAAGTCTTCTGCTTTGGTTTTTCAACCACAGCTAAGTTGTTACCAGCTTAAAATAATCTGTTTTAGGTGTAAAGTGTTTATTTGTAAATTTTTGTTTTGGTACTGGGAGTCAAACGCAGGGCCCTGTGCTTACCAGGCAGGTGCTATACAAGTAAGCTATATGCCTGGCCCCTTACTTGTAAATTTTTAAAAGTTTAAATTTTTTTATTGATATTTGCTATATATAATGACCAGATTGATTATATGAAATTTGTACCTGTATGTGTCATATCTTAATTCCTTTTTCCCCATTCCTCTTCCCTCCCTTCAATCCTTTTTCCTCTTCTTGTTTACAAAAGCTTTTATTCTATTTTTCCTGTGTTTTTTTTTTTTTTTTTTGTGGTACTGGGGATTGAACTCAGGACCCTGTGCTTGCCAGAGAAGCGCTTATTCTACTGAGCTAACTCCCCGGCCCCACAAGCTCTTCCTCTGCTGAGCTATTTTCCCAGTCCATTTTTCCTGTTTTAAAATTCTTTTTTTAAAAAAAAATATATTTGGGGGCCGGGGAGATGGCTCAGTGGAATAAGTGCTTACCTGCCAAGTGCAAGGGCCTGAGTTCAATCCCCGGTTCCGAAAAAAAAAAAAAAAAATTTGGTTGTTACAGGCTGTCACTATGCATCTTGGACTCATAGGGATCCTCCTGTCTTCAGCCTCCCCCGCGCTGGGATTACAGGCATGAACCACCATGCCCAGACTCTGGCCAGTTCAGCCCGCCACAGAGTGGGGGTGGGGCTGGAGCAGCATGTGATGTCGGAACCGAACCATGATCCCTGCGCTTGCCTAAGTTCACCTAAGCAGGTGCTTTAGTTCACTGAGCTATCCTCACTGGCCCATTTTCCCCTTCTATTCCCTTTCTTTTTGAAATTCTTTTCCCTTCCTTCCTTTCCCTTCCCCTCTCCTTTGTTTTTCTTTCCATTTGAATAAGTTCTTCCTGCTTTCCAGTCTTTACCCTCCACTCTCCTCATCTGCCCTTTGGCTTTCTTGAACAAGAGAAACAATGTGTTCTAAGTCACTGTCCCCAGTCCTCATGTCTTCCAGCCTGCACACTTACAATCACACCCTTCTCCAGCTCTGCCTACTCAGTCTCCTGTGACAATGATAATGCCTCATAAACCATAGGTGCTTAAACAATATTTATTGAATAGCTGCTGACAGAAGCAATGATTATATGTTGATATTATAGAAGGTGGAAATGGAGAAAAACTCGATTTCAGAGAAAGAGCCTCATGACTACTCATTGGCTTCCTCCAGTTCCACTGGTGACACTGGTGGTCTCTACGGTGGTGATGGTGGTGTCATGGAGATGTTGACAGCACCTCCACTTTGCTTGGTATCACTTTTGGTAAAAGTGGCAGTATAGATGGTCTGTTCTGGGCCCTGGTTTCTGATGGTGACAGCATTCACAGGGGCATCCTCGGAGATGATGTCAGAGTTGACACTGGGAAAATGGCCAGAACTTACAGTGACAACAGGTAAAATCTGGTTTCTTCCCAGCACAGCACTAAAATCCTTGTCTCTTAGCATGTCTATCACGTCGTCAGTAGGTACATGGGGTATCTGCTTTTTCAGGTAGGTGTCTATGAGCCGGATCGCCTTTGGCCCAATGCAGCACTTTTTCTTCTTGCATATTTGTACTTCTTTTTCATCTGCATCGCATTTATTCTTGCATTTCCCAAAACCACTTAAACATCTTTTCGCTACTAAAAATTCTGCATGAGAAAGAGAAAAAAATAACATTGGGGCAAAGTTACAAATAGAGTTGATGCTAAAACTGCTGGAAAGAGATGGGTAGAGTCAGAGAATTTGTTAACTTGAAGTGTAGTGTTAAGGGCTGTCAGGGTAAGTGACTGGGCAGGCCTAGTGAGTCTCTGTACATCTTTGGTTATACAACCTTTTGTTTTTTATTTCTCTGCCTTGAGTAATTTTAAAGTCTAAGGAGACAAAAAGGAAAGGATGAACAGAGAATCCAAGTGTTTGCTTTTAGGGTAGTATTTTTTGTCCTCCACCTTAGCGCCTTTGACCCTCTCAGAGTGTCTGTCCCATCCCTGTGATCTGAGGAAATAGCAGCGAGAGTAAAGTCTGCCATAAAATTAATCTGAGGAAGAATTAACATTTTTACTAACACATTAATTGTGTAAATTAATAGGGGCCAAGGTGATATTTTAATACGTACATATAGCGCTGACCAAATTTAGACTTTCTTCGTCCACCCACTCTGCCTTCCTAATCTTTAGGAATCACTATCCTATCTTCAGGTTGGCTTTATTTTATTTGAAAAAAATTCTACATATGAGAAAGAGAGTGTTTGTCTTTCTCTGCTGCCATAAAGAAAGAAATCCTATGTTTGGCAGTAAAATGGATGGGAACTGGTAAATGAAATAAACCAAGAAAGAATTTTTAAAGATAATCAGCAGAGTTTTTAGAAATGTTATCTTTGGGCAGGGGAACTGTAGTTCAACAGCACAGCATCTGCCTGGCAAGTGCGAGGTCATGAGTTTGGTTCCTGGTGCAAAAAAAAAAAAAAAAAAAAAAAGACAAATGCTACTTTCTTTCCAAACCCAGTGTTCCTTGACCTTTTTGTCCTTGGCAGTCGCTGGACCTGTGGTTCGTAGGCATGGTGTTCTACCACTTTCAGCCTCTCCACACTCTTTTTCCCTGGGAGGTCTTGGTCATTATCAACAGCTTCGACCTCATCTCTGTCAAGATCACGCAGGGGTTATATATTGTTACCTATAGTTATAGTTTCTTTTTTTCTTTTTTTTGGCGGGGGCAGAACCGGGGATTGAACTCAGGCCCTTGCACTTATTCTACTGAGCTATCTCCCTGGCTCTGTTACCTATAGTTATAAAAGCCCCACTAAGCTTAGTAATTTATCTTTATCTGCTGGATTATTTTTTCTATCCAAACATCTCACCGTTTTTCCTGAGTCAAAATTTCTGTCTCTGTTTTAAGAAACAATTTTTCACAAATTGAAAGCGATTTGGGTAGCGTCACAATAATTTTCAAAGGCTATTCTCATCAAATGCACAGCAGCCAAGTGTGGGAAGCAGCTGCGTTAGTTAACACTATTGCACGCACATGGATTTTGAGGCTAAAAGGAGAGAAACAACTTTGCCTTTTCTGCCTATTGTATGATCCTTCTAGGGTCCCAAGATAAAAACAACGGGAACATCTCTGATGCTCTTATTTTCCTTCCCTGGCTCACCACTAACTATGGCAAGTATCTGGGCAATACTGTACTATGAAACAAGTCTCCACACTTCTCCCTTCCTCCTGGAAGATAAAGGCTGTTCTTCTGGGTCAGTGTTTCGTCATATGCATTCTTGATGTCCCTATGGTAGTTCGGGGGTTTCCAGGAAGACCGATGCTGGACGAAGGGATAAGATTAAAAATCTGAAAGCTTAAAATGAGAAGAGGGGCTGGGGAGATGGCTCAGTGGAATAAGTGCTTCCCTGGCAAGCACAAGGGCCTGAGTTCAATCCCCGGTTCCGGAAAAAAAAAAAAAAAAAAGTCGATTTAAAATGAGAAGATAGACCTGGTTACTAAATGTTAAGAGGATTTTTTTTTTTTTTTTTGAGCATAAAGGTAAGGACTTCCGCTTTCCTGTATCAAGGTGCAAACTGACTAGGATCTTTGCTTTAAGCAATATTTCACATTAGCAATAGAGCTGAAGGGCTGGGGATATAGCTCAGCACATAAGCACCTGCCTGGCAAGTGTAAAGTCTGGAGTTCAATCCTCAGTATCAGGAAAAAAAAAAAAAAAAAAAGAAAGAAAAGAAAGAAATAGAGGTGAAATATGGTAGACCTGGGCTAGGTCTCAAGGTGATATATATATATATAGCATAGGAAGGCAGCCTCATACCTTGTCTAGTTCCTGAGTATACCACAACCTCCTCTGCTTCCACTACAGCTCCCTGAGCGCCTCCGACAAACATGCTGCAGGGATTGAGTCCAAAGGGGATGCACCGGGATGGTGCATGACAGAAGTCAGGCCTTCAGCCATCTCTTTGAGTATCTCATCACTAGTATCTCTTCGTATTCCTGTCTTTCTGAGCATCCAAATCCCTGCCCCTTCATACTGACCCCTCTTAAACCCAGAGGACCACATTACCTGTATTCACCTGGTACTGTAGCACAAGGCTGGCAAAGATAGGAAATAGGACATGCATGGTTGGGGACCAGAGAGGAAGCCCTGGATCTGGATGGTGTTCCTGAGCTCCAGCCTTTATTGGCCTGCTCATGGCCTAAGGCCATGAGTAGTGACGTGCAGCCCGGGCAGGCCTGTATACCAGGCAGGCCT
>NW_004524613.1:1701424-1708506 GCF_000260255.1 Octodon degus
TCCTCCTCCTCCTCCTCCTTCTTTAAATGTATTTGATACAGGATCTCACTAAGCAGCTAAGACTTATAGTAGTCCTCCTGCTTTCAGCCTCTCTAGTGCTGGGATTATAGGTGTGCACCACCACGCCCTGGCTTAGTCACTGGCTCAACATGCCCCAGGGACAGGGCTGGCCTGGCATGTAGGACTAGGGATCGAACACTGGTCCTGGCGCTTGCCAAAGCAGGCACTTAGTCTGCTGAGCTATCTCACCAGCCCTTAAGAGTGTTTTCTGAACATATCTGTGTATCCTTAGTTTTCACCAGGGCATGGGGAATATAAGATATCTAAGACAAGAAAGAAAAAGCAGATTTCTTTTTTACTTTTTCTTCTTAATGTTGGAGCAAAGCAGTGGTTATATATTTCATTCACTATTTGTCAGCTCAGTTTTCTTTTCTTTTTTTCTTTTTTTTTCTTATTTTGGTATCAGGAATCAAACTCAGCACCTTGTGCTTGCCAGGCAGGTGCTGTGCCACTGAGCGACCCCTGGCTCCTGTCAGCTCAGTTATGACTCAGGCACTTTGTGGATGAAAATCAGTGGAGCTGGAGGAGGGCACTGTGCCTTGTTTGCTCCGGTATCTCCAGTGGTGTTTTTGGATCATCACAGGAACTCAGTGAAAGTTTGTTGAGTAAGTGGGGAGGCAGCTCTTAGTGCTTTTGAGTTTACAGTGGCTCCCATAGGCTCTAGAAGCAGCGTTTGTGTATTACGCTGCTCTGATTTGTGGTTCATAGTTGATTGATTCAGGGGGAGGAGTAGACCCAAGCCTGCCAGTTGGATGGTTTCTTTTGCTAATTTTTAACTGTGTTTAGGAAATTGAGATATTGAAGATCACTGGCTGTGTCATTTTAATGGTTCAGTTCCCAAGAGCATCCATGGTTCCTTCCCTTCCTGAAGTTCAGGTCCTCCTGGCGCTACCAAAGGACCTTGCCAAATATTGTCTATTTTGTTTAAGCCATGCTGCTTTTCTTTAGCAACATAAAAACACATCCTTTTATGAACTTTCAGCTTATAAAATCTGTATTTTACTTGAGGAACCAATCAAAATAATCAAGCCAAGACACATTTATTTTCCTTGACACCAGAAGGCAGAGCTAGCAGTCCTGTGGGATCAGCCTGTCCTGAGTATCACACTTTCATTGCTCTCTTGCATATTTTAAAAAATTGACATATGTTTGTGATGCATGAAAATCACATTCATTTTGGAGAATTGGTACATATGCTGTAATATCCTAAGCATTTTTACTTCCGCTTTCCCTTTTCACCCTCCTTCTCCCCACATCCTCAGGTCCCCTTCCCACGCATCTGGCATCTTAAGAGACATTAAAATAATTTGCTATTTATTTATTTATTTATTTACAGGGAATTGAACTCAGGACCTTACACTTGCCGCACAGGTGCAGTGCTGCTGAGCTACATCTCCTGCCCAAGATGCATTAAAATAGCATTACTCATTCCATTATGTCTTGTTAGTTCACAAACAATAAGAGTATTTAAAGTTTCAGTAACAAGAGAAGCTCAATTATAGAACAAAACATTGAATTAATAAAAAATTGTAAAGTTATGATCCGCGATGCAGAATCAACTCATAGATGGAATGTAGAGATGGAATGAATTCATCAACTGCATAGAAGAATTTTGTAGAAGATAAATTGCGCACAGATGCAAGCTATTGTACCTCTATGTGTCTGTTAAGATTTAGTCACAGAAACCCCCAAACGCCAGTCATTTTAAACAGAAATCTCAGTAGGCAGATTTAGGTGCTCACGAAGCCCCTAGAAGCTGGTCGTGGAATGTATCCCAGGACGATTTCCGGAGTGATTTCAGCAAACTGACATGACAGATTCTGCTGCTTCTTCCTAAATCAGTAAACTAGAGGAACCAGGTACTGGACCTGTGAGCTCACAGACACACCCTGGAGCTGTCACATGAGAGTATTTTGAACTGTCTCTTGCCCCATGGGCTAGTGACCAGATGTTGAAATTTGTAGCAGAAAAACTCAGCTGAATTCAAGGATTTAATTTCTCTCATAATTTAGAACTATTGTGTTTTCAATTTCTTTGTGGATCATATTAAACAGTTGTTTATTCTTCTAAATGTAATATATGACATAAAATTGTTCATAATTTTTTCTTTAATCTTTTTAGCTTCTAGAGAGTTGTAATAATGACTACAAATGTTATTCCTTTTTTTTTGCGGAACTGGGGATTGAACTCAAGCCCTTGTGCTTGGCAGGCAAGTGCTTATTCTACTGAGCCATCTCCCTGGCTGCCTTCCAAATTTTATTCCTTATATGGATATGTTTTCTATTTTTCTTGGTCTTTGTTATTTTGTGGAAAAAGGTAAAACAAGTTTCATAACAAAATACTGAGAGAATAACAATAGTTAATTCATTGGATTTTTGTTATCTTTAAAGTATTTAGTTATTCAGAGCACAAGATATGGATATTAACATTTCTCTAATTGATATTAACACAAACCTTCCTTTTTAATGAGCTAAGGGACACTAGGAGAACAGCTGACTTATTTTTCCCTCTCTTTTTCTCTTTCATCCTTTCTCCTTTCCCACATCTGAGATCTTTTCGAACATTTTTTGCCATTTCACAAAATCTATTGCATATTTTAGACCTTATTTATTTGTTTATTTATTCATTTATTTATTTTTGTGTGGTACCAGGGATTGAACTCAGGACCTTGCACTTGCCAGGCAAACACTTATTCCACTGAGCTATCTCTCTGGCCCCTAGACCTTATTTATTCTTTCAGTCTCTCACAACAGGAAGGCAATACTATGTGAGTCCAATTTATTTCATTTTTCAACATGGTGTCAAGTTGCATTTATCTACCTATAAAAGTTTAAAATTTATCCTTCATTATGGCTGAGTCGTACTCCATTGTATAAAAACATCACATCTTTTTTTAAAGCCATTTCTCCATTGATGGGTGTTTGGGTTGTATCTCAGCTTACTGTTTTCTTGTTGCTGGGACAAAATGCCTGACACCCAAAATGAAGGACAAAAAGGCTCAGTTAGTGGAGGTTTCAACATACTCAGCTGGCTCCAAGGCAGAGTGGCACATGGCAGAGAGCAGCCATTCTTGGCTAAGCCAAAGAGCAAGAGCAGCAGCTCCAGCAGCTAGCTGGCTTCTCTCCCCTCCTCACACTGTGATGCAGAGCATCTGCCCCAGGGCACTCACACCCATAATCCCAGCATTAATCAATCACAAGCTCCAGATGCCACTCCATGACTACGTGAGGCTTTGGGGGGTTCAACTAGAAACGAACTGTAACAGGCTGTTTTCAAGATTTAGCTATTACACATTGTGCAGCTATAAACACGGGCGCACATACATCACTGTGGTATGATGTTTTTAAATTCCTCTCAGAAGATACTCAGAAAGGGAATAGTTGAGTAGAATGGGACCTCTAATCCTAGCTTTTTTTTTCTTTTTGAGACAGGATCTCGCTATGCAGCTTAGGCTGGCCTTGAGCTCACTTTGTAGCCCAAGCTGGTCTTGAACTCACAACGGTTCATCCTCCTACCTGAGTCTCCCAACTACTGGGATTACAGGCATGTGTCACTATGCCCAGCTTAATTCTAGACTTTTGAGAAATCCCCATATTGATTTCCACAGAGGTTGTGCCAGTCTATACTCCCACCACCAGTGGAGAAGTGTTCCTTTTTCCCGACAGCCCTTCCAGCATTTGTTATTGGTTGAATTGTTGATAAAAGTCATTCTTTCTGAGGTGAGATGAAATCTGTGTTGTTTTAATTTGAATTTCTCAAATGACCATTGGTGTTGAATATTTTTCATATATTTATATGCCATTTGTACTTCTTCATCTGAGAAATGTGTATTCATTTCAGATCCCCATTCTTTGATTGGGTCTTTAAATTTGGGGGTGTCTGATTTTTTTTCAATTCTTTGTGAGTTCTAGATAAAAGTCATCTGAGGGACAATTGGCTAAAAACTTTTCCCACTCTGTGGGTTTTCTCTTCATTCTGTTGATGATTTTTTTTTTTTTTTTGTGGAACCGAGATTGAACTCAGATCCTTGCATTTGCCAGTCAAGCGCTTATCCTACTGAGCCAACTCTCTGGCCCCCTGTTGATGATTTCTTGATGTGCAAAAGCTTTTTAATGAGATTAGATCCCATATATTTATCAATGTATTTGGTATTATTTAGATAGCTGATTCATTTTGACTTTGCTACACAGCTCGGACTTGTAGTGATCCTCCTGTCTGCAGCCTCCCTAGCACTGGGATTACAAGCGTGCACCACCATACCTGGTCTCAGTGACTGGCTCAATGCACCTGGGGGTGGGGCCAGTGCCACTTGTGGTGCCGGGGATCGAACCCTGGTCCCAGCGCTTTCCTAAGCAGACCACTGCTCAGACCACTGAGGAGATCCCATTTATGGATTCTTTGAATTATTTCCCATACAGTCTGGGTTCTGTTTATAAATTCTTTGCCTACTTCTATGTCTTCAAGATTTCTACCTATTTTCTCTTCTGGTAGATTTGGTGTTTCTGCTTTAATATTTAGATATTTGATTCACTTTGACTTTAGTGCATGGTGGTTGACATGGGTCTAGTTTTAATTTTCTTTTTTTTTTTTTGAGGAAGGAGGGATTGAACTTAGGCCCTTGCGCTTGCTAGGCAAGTGCTTATTCTACTGAACCATCTCCCTGGACCCTTAGTTTTAAATTTACACATGTGGTAAGTCAGTTTTTCTAGCACCACTTATTAAAGAGGCTATATTTTCTTCCTGTGAACATGTTTGGCCCCTTTGTCAAAGATAAGGTGGCTGAGTGTGTTTAGAGTTGTGTCTGCATCTTCTAATCTGTGCCACTGATCCTCAGGTCTGTTTTCTTTTTCTTTCCTAGTTCCATGCTGATTTTATCACAGTAGCTTTGGAGTATAATTTCTTTTTTCTTCTCTCTCTCTCTCTTTTTTTTTTTTTTTTTTGTGGTACCGGGGATTGAACTCAGGACCCTGAGCTTGCCAGGCAAGCACTTATTCTACTGAGCTATCTCCCCAGCCCTTTGTAGTATAATTTCAAGTCAGGGATTGTGATGCCTCCTGCCTTGTCTTTGTTGCGTAGGACTACCTTTGTTATTCTAGGTCTCTTCTGTTTCCAAATGAATTTTAGGATTGTTTTCTCTATTTCTATAGGTATGCGAATGGTATTTTGTTCCTAGTCATTCTTGTGAGAGATTTATCAATTCCGTTAGTCTTTTTCTAGAATCAAATTTGTTTTAGTTGGTCTCTATTATTTTTCATATTATTGTTATTATTATTTGATCCCAGCTTTATCTTCAGTTCTACTTCTTTTTACTTAACTCTGTTTTGACCTAATTTATTTTGTGCTGTCATCTGGTGAATGTTCAGATTTTCTTCATTGTACCATAAAGACTCTAATTTTCCCTTTGTATATGTTTTAGTTACATTTCCTAAATTTTGATACATAATAGTTTTATGATAATTATTCACTTAAAAGTATTTTAGATTTTCCCCAATTTTATTGGTCCATTTCCTGAGCTATGAATTAGTTTCATTTCTGTTACCCACAGTGCCTGGACTGGCCAGCAGCTTCCTGAGAACTTGTTAGAAATTCAGAATCTCAATCCATCCCAGGATTGACAAGTCATATTCTGCCTCTCACAAGATCCCAGGTAATTTGTTTGCCCTTCAATATTTGAGAAACATTCAGTGGATGGAGAAATGGGTTTCTTGTCTGAATATGCTGGGATTTTTCAGTTCAGCTTTTGTTATGAATTTAAAAAAAATTACATTTAGAATGTTATGTTACAATTTTTAATATTTGTTGAGACTGCTTTATTTAACAAAAATTTCTAATTTATTTTTAAAAATAACAAATACAGGGCTGGTGAGATGGCTCAGTGGCCTAAAGCACCTACTTAGAACAAGCTTAGCAAAGCACAGGGACCGCGGTTCAATCCCCCAGCACCACATGCCAGCCCCCCTGCGCCCGCCCCCCCCCCCCTGTGGGCTGAGCTGGCCACACACGCGCACACACACACACACACACACACACACAAATAAATAAATAAAATTAAAAAAATAACAAATACAAGTGTCATATTGGAATAAGGATTTTTTTTCTTTTTTTTTTGCTCCTCGAATGCCTTCAGGGCACTTTTGGCTGGCTGGAGGGTTGTGGGGATCGAACTACAACAACCTGAGGCTGACAGCTTTGTGGAAGCAGCCACTTAAAGAACTGAGCTAGGGCCAGGCCCCCAACAAGTGTCATATTGATTGTGTACAACATATTGTTTTGAAAAATATAGACATTGTGGAATAGCTAGATCGAACTAATTGACATAATATGTTCTCTCACATATTGAACTTTTTCTGTGGTGAGAGTGCTTAAAATCTGCTCTTAGCCATTTTCCAGAATGTAATATTTTATTATTAACTGTAGTCAGCATGCTGTACAATAGATCTCTGAAGTTATTCCTTTCCTCTATAGAAATTTTGTAGTCTTTGACTAATGTCTTCCCCTATACCTACCTACCCCAGACCATGATAACTGTTGTTCTACCCTCTGCTTGTATGAACTTCAACATTTTTTGATATTCCACATATCACTGAGATAATTTAGCATGTGGCTTTCCCTGGCTGACTCTTGCAATTAATGTGATGGTTTCCAGGTTCATGCGTGTTGTTGAAATATTCCACACATACTTGAAAAGAACATGTGTTTTGCAGTTGTGAGGAGCATTCGTGCCCAACATCAGGAACCATTTGAAAAACGCAAATCCATCCCACAATGAAATACCACTTCATACCCATTATAATGATTACTGTCAATAAACAAAACAAATGAAAGGAAAAGGATTGCTAAGGATTGTGAGAAATTTGAAATCTTGTTGTATTGGTGGGAATGTAAAGTGGTGAAGCTTCTTATGTAAAACAGTGCACTAATTCTTTCCAAAATTAAAAATAGAATTACTATATGATCCCACAACTCCACTCCTCAGTGTGTACACAAGAAAATGAAATCATGGTCATTTTTTTTTTTTTTTT
>NW_004524613.1:1709061-1716484 GCF_000260255.1 Octodon degus
TTAAAAAGGGAGGAGGAATTCTGACAGGTTAAAATATGAGTAACTTTCAGAACATTGCATGAAGTGAAATAAGCCAATGACAGAAGGAAAAAAATACTGTAGAATTTCACTTGTATAAGGCACCCAGTGTAATCAAATCCATAGACAGGAAGTAGAAGGACATTTGCAAGGGGCTGGAGGGAGGAAGTGTCAAAGAGCAGTTTCCAATGGACAGTTTCAAATTTTCAGGAAAGAGAGTTCTGCCCATCCCTGCCTTGTCCTCTTTATATTGTGCTTGCCACAAGTAGTATATCTAAAGTAAAACTCCCCAGACAATATTATTTATAATTATTGCAAAACATATCTTAATGTATTTAAGAATAGACACCAGTTAGTTGTATTTACAATATCTGCCATTTCTGAAGCTCTTCCTTCATACTTGAAGTTCCATTTTTTTCTAGCACATTCTCCTTTGGTCTGAAGAAAGGTGTTCAGCATTTCACATAGCGTGTCTCTGCTGGTTTTTGTTCACTTGAAAATGCCTTTAGGGGCATCTCCTTTTAAGAACCTTTTCAGTGGACATCAATTGTACAAGAGAGTGGATTCCATTGTGACATTTTCTTTTCTCTTTCTTCTCTTCTAATTCATTGCTAGGGATTGAACCCAGAGCCTTTGCACTAAGCTACATTCCCAGCCCTCTTTTTTGTCACTTTATTTTGACAGGGTCTTCCTAAGTTGCTCAGGCTGATCTTGAGTTTGCTGTCCTTCTGCTTTGGTGTCCCCGAGGGCTGCATCATGACATTTTCAAGCATTCCTATAACGTATTTTGATTGTGTCCCCCCCATGCTACCCTTCCTTACTCCCTCCCCCAGTTTTCTTCACCTTCCCTTTAGTCCTTCTTCTGGTCTCGTGTTGTCTTTTTTTCAGTCCCTAGATTCCATACACGACAGAGAACATTATACTGTCTTTCTGAGTTTGGGTTAGCTCACTTGACATGAAGGTTTTTTCAGTTTTATCCATTTTCCCACAGATGACATGAGAATTGTTACTCTTTATGGCTGCATAGACTCCATTGTGCGTGTGTGCCACCTCTTTGTCCACCCCCCTGCCACTGACAGGCACCTGACTTACTACAGCTAGAAACAAAGGAGCTGAATGAGTCACTCCCTTTCTCTGTAAACACCTCTTTAATGTTTACCCATGCTTCTGGTTTTTGTTTTTTTTTAAAGAAGTAAAAAATAAAATAATAACAACCTAAGAGGTGGCCATGCCCTAAGAAGCAGAGCACTGGCACCAGCAAGAAATTCAGTAGGAAGCACCCGAAGGTAGAAGTGTTTGGCATTTAAAGTCTAAAAGCTTGGGCTACCATGGCCCTTCTTGCCTTTTTCCCTGTCCCGCATTCCTGCTGCTACCTTCTATGGGATCTGCAGTGAACATAGCTGCCTGCTCCTCACCAGGACATGTGGCTCCACAGTGCTTTCCTTGCTGTGCACGAGAATCTCAGCCGTTTTTGGCCCACTCAGCTGTAACAAGCTGATTCCAGAAGTTGGCTGTTATGAGCAGTGCTGTGATAAACCCGGGTGTGCAGGACCCTTTGTCATGCGCTGACTGTCACTTTTCTTGGGATATGCAGAAGCCCTGCAGCAGGAGCGTGTGGGAGTTCTGGTTTTGGTGTTTTAAGGAGTCTGCATACTCTTTTCCACAGTGACTGTATTAATTTATATTCCCACAATAATGTGGAAGTGTCTCCCCATCTCATTCTTGTTTTGAAATCTTTTTTAAAAAATGTATCTAGTGGAAGCAGACAACACGTCGGACAGTTACTCAGCGAGCCAGACGACGGCGCAGGACCCTCGGACTTCATTTCCCATCGGCCGCGCGGGGAGTGCGGGAAGCCCGCCCCGCCCCTCATTGTGCGGCTCGTACTAAACGGAAGGGGCCGGGAGAGGCCGCGTTCAGTCGGGTCCCGGCAGCAGCTGCGGCGCCTCTTGTCTTCTTCATCTCTTTTTGCAGTCTCTCTTTCGCTTCCGGAAACATGGCCTCTGGTGTGGCTGTCTCTGATGGTGTCATCAAGGTATTCAATGACATGAAGGTGTGCAAGTCCTCAACACCAGAGGAAGTGAAGAAGTGCAAGAAGGCGGTGCTTTTTTGCCTGAGTGAGGATGAGAAGAACATCATCCTGGAGGAGGGCAAGGAGATTCTGGTGGGGGATGTGGGCCAGACTGTGGACGACCCCTATGCTACCTTTGTCAAGATGCTGCCAGACAAGGACTGTCGCTATGCCCTCTATGATGCAACCTATGAGACCAAGGAGAGCAAGAAGGAAGATCTGGTGTTTATCTTTTGGGCCCCTGAGTGTGCACCCCTTAAGAGCAAAATGATCTATGCCAGTTCCAAGGATGCCATCAAAAAGAAGCTGACAGGGATCAAGCACGAATTACAGGCAAATTACTACGAAGAGGTCAAGGACCGCTGCACACTGGCAGAGAAGCTGGGCGGCAGTGCCGTCATCTCTCTGGAGGGCAAGCCTTTGTGAGCCCCTCCAGTCCCTGCCTGGAGCATCTGGCAGCCCTGGACCTGCCCTCAAGGGGTTGTAGGCTGCCCCCTTTCTGCCAGACCGAAGGGGCTGGGGGGGATCCCAGCAGGGGGAGGGCAATCCTTTCACCCCAGTTGCCAAACAGCCCCCCTACCCCCTGGACCTTCCTCCTGCCTCCATCCCTGACGGTTCCGGCCTGCCCAAACTGCTTTTGATCTTCTGATTCCTATTGGGTTGAAGCAGACCAAGTTCCCCTCAGGCAGCCAGCTTTGGGGGGGGGGGCTGTTTTTTTTTTTTGTTTTTTTTTTAACGACATCCACACTCCCCACCTATTCCTTCCCGCTCCCATGCTGCCAACTTCTAACCGAAATAGTGACTCTGTGCTTGTCTATTTAGTTCTGTGTATAAATGGAATGTTGTGGAAAAAAAAATGTATCTAGTACAGGGCCTACAGTGCCTCACTACACAGATCAGACTTGTAATGAGGCAAGTTGTGCTGTTTGCAGCCTCCCAAGCTCTGGATCACAGGTGCGCGCCACCATGCCCAGTCTTCCTCACCCCATTTTCATCAGCATTTGTTTTTTGTTTTCTTGGTAATTGCCATTCTGATTGGCATCAGATGGAGGTTTGTTTTTCTTTTTTTCAGGATCTACAGAGTCTCACTACAAGGATAGTGATCCTCCTGTTTTCAGCCTCCAAAGCACTGGGATTATAGGCACGCATCACCACACACAGTTTCAGTCACTATCCCAGTGTGCCCCAGAGGTGGGGCCAGCACGGCATGTGGTGCAGGGGATCAAACCCCAGTCCTTGCACTTGCCTAAGCAGGCACTTTAGTCCACTGAGCTATCTGTTTGGCCCCAGATGGAATTTTGATGTAGTCTGGATTTACATTTTCCTGATAGCTAAAGATGCTCAGCACTTTCTCATATAATTATTGTCCATTATCGGCCACTGGTATATCTGTTTTTTTCTTTTGAAAGCAGGGTCTCACTGTGCAGTTCAGGATGGCCTTGAACTCACATTGTAGCCCAGGCTGGCCTCAGATTCACAGTGATCCTCCTGCCACAGCCTACCAGTGCTAAGATTACAGGTGTATGCCAACACACCTGGCCATACAACTTTGTGTTAATAGTTCTTTTAATTACTCTATACTTTAAAATGTACCTCACAGTTTCCTTCACCAATTCACTTCTGTGATCTCCTTGAATCAACTGATCCCAAGCATTCAACCAATATTGCTTGAGCACCCACCGTGTGATTTTCTCAGGAGCTCCAGTCAAAGGAAGTGGGCAAAGAAGGAATGGAATTTAACCCTGGACATGTGCAAGTGACTTGGGTTTTGCAGAGAAGCCACGGCTGCTTTGCCGCTGTCCCTGAGACTAAATCAAGCCTTCTCCAGAGTGTTGATGGAGAGAAATATGAAGGTTACAGTCCTGCGGGAGAGCTCCCATGAGGGGAGCCTGTGGGGATGCCCCACGAGGAATGGGCACACACTCTTTTTTTTTGTTTTTTTGTTCCTCGAATGGCTTCAGGGCACTTTTGGCCAGCGGGAGAGTTGTGAGGTTCGAACTCCAGCAACCTGAGGCTGAGAGATTTGTGGAAGCAGCCACTTAAAGGCCTGAGCTAGGGCCATGCCCCCCACACACTCTTAAAGAAGCGAACATTTGGTACCTCAATTGATACTATGCACAGAGGAGAGAATAGAAAACAAAACAGACAAAATTCTTGTCTTTGTGGAGTTTACTTGGTATTATCCCTACTTAAGAATATTTCCGTATTCCCATTGGGAAGATCCAACCTCCTTAATCTCAGTCTCAAATCTCAGCCAACTGAGGTTAGTTTTGCTTCAAAGCATGTATTTGAAAGTTAATTTCTTCCCCCACCATCACATGATTGCCTATTATATTTCTAGTGTTATCTGCACAACAACTGAGGGAGCTAGAAGTCATAGCATAATGGTCTCTGTTACAGATGAGGAAGTGGAACCAAAGAAGATAAATAGTTTTTCTTGAAACCAGGTGATTTTCTAGAATAAAACCCAGTTTACCCTCTCACCCCATATCAACCCCATGCTAATTGTCCTGTGTGTTGTATTGTTTGCCCTCTGTAATGAGTTGCATGTCTTTTTTCTTTCTCATCTTATGTCCATCCTCCTAACTCAATTTATGTTTTTGATAAATTTGTAGATGTCCACAGAAGCTTTATCCAAAGGCTGAAGACTGTGTGATCTCAGCCTTTGAATGACCAGTGCAAAATGCAGCCAGGTGTGGTGGTTTATAGAATCTGTACTGAACTGGATGGAAAACACTCTGCACCAAGGAGCTGGAAGGCCACTTTTATTATGCTGGTAGCTGATGAGAACCAGGTCCAAATCATCAGCCTTGGCCTAGAGTAAAATAGCAACTTATATGCATTTTGTAAGCAGGAAGTACAAAACCAATAATGGGTTATTTTATATTTGGTTACATATATTTGGTCACTTGTTGTCAGGCAGGTGTAGTTACAGGGGCCATTCATCATGATGCAGGAAGGTCTGGGGGGAAATTAGGGACCGAACAAGCTGGTAAGATTGTGTCCTTGACAGGGCTAGCCTGTCCCCCATAGATAGTCCTTAAACAGGGTGGTAAAACAGGATATGTTTGTAGGCTATTGTGCAGCTGGTCAGAGAGAGCTGAGTTAAATTTTCTCTGAGTTGCAGCTGGGTAGTAAGTTAAGGCTGGCTGAGTCTGGTCCAATTATGAAGGTATTTTTAAAAATTTTGTATTATAGTGATGCACACCTATAATCCTAGCACTAAGGAGGCCAAGACAGGAAGATTGCTGCACGAGTTTAATGCAAGCGAGTGCAAAAAGCAAGGGAGACAGAATAAGCATGTGTCCCTCTCAAAAAAAAAAAAAAAAAAAAAACAAGTAGGAAACCCTTTAGAAACTCAGAGACAATCCCTTCAGAACAACTGGAAGACATTTTTTTTCTTTTAAAAACAAGGGGAAATTTAATGAAATAGGAACTTTGTTTTACGAAATAGTAGAGATGGGATAACAATAATGCATGGGTGGCTGTTGGAGTGACAACCTGATCAGAGTGGTGCTAACTAAATATGCTGCTACTTGCAAACTAAGAAACTGCACTGAAGATAGCAATGTGTAATCCTAGGTCCATGCTTGGAATGCCTGTCATTCTGGTCTTCTAAGTGTGTACTGCTTCTAATGTCATATCAATTACTGGTATATCGTCTCTCAAGTAAATGTTTGGTTTTTTTTTTAAAGGTAATAAATGAAAAAAAGAGACCAGAAAAAAAAAGTCATAGGACTGTCCTGCTACAATGCTGTATATGGTTAGATTTCTAAATTTCTGTGTAAAAATATGTAATTGTTTATTCCTATTTTTAAAAATATTTTTCTAATTTTTTTCTTCAAGTCTGTAGGGATTTAAAGTTTAACATATCAATACTTGATGGAAAATACCTGTTCCATGTTATGTCTAAGATGTTTGATATTCAGACAGATAGTGAGGTTAAGCTCAACTGCCTATGTTTTTTTTCCCATAATTTTACTGAGAAACAAATAGCAATGAGACAGTTTCAAACCAAATTGGTAGGACAGTTTCAATAATTAACACATTGTATACATTCTTCCTAGTGGTTAATTGCTTTACAAGATGAGGACATGATATCCTATTTACAAACACCATTAGAACAAATCACTCTATTTATTAAGAGAATGTAACTATATATCTATCCAAACCACTTTGAATACACAGATACAAAATGGACATTCATCTGTATCCCCTTTTTTTGTTAAGTTCTGTTATTTGAATATTATAGGTGTGTAAACTCAGCAAAGTATTCTAAAAGAGTCCAGTAACCCTTAATAGTATTGGGTCTTCTGCTTGACTGGCAATGTCAGAAATTGCTGACCTGAGTCCCCTACAGCTCAACATAACAGCATGGCTTTACTTCTTATACTGAACTGCCTATGTATAGGGTAATAACATCATTAAGCCTCTCTTCTGGAGGGTTAACAAATTACATTTGCAGATCAAAAATTAGAGAAAAAGAAGGGCTGCAAGGACAGCCAACATTTTGGCCCTAACCTTTCAAGGTCAGTGAGGACTCAGGAATAGTAGAAACTGTACTGTAACATCCTGCAACTCTGGTGTCTCAAATTTTCAGATCAAGGAGATTATGGGGCCAAGAGGAAAGTGATCAATGATGTAGAGTGTGTCTAAGGAGAGTCACATGGAGAGAAAACATTCCCTCAGGCTTTCTCAGAGAGCAAACTGGTCAAGTAATGGCCATAACTCATCCACAAGGCTGACATTGATAAAGGTTCTACAATCTGAGGTACAGGATCTCAGGTTAAATCCTGAGGGGATTTGACTGACCTTGTCACATACAAAAGTTACATTTCTTGTTATATAGGTTTGGCTTAATCTTGGTCTTAACCATCCAGCAGAAAAGTATAAAATTGAGGTACAAAAAGTAAAGCCATATTAATATGCTGAGCTGTAAAAGACTCAAGTCAACAACTTCTGACATTGCCAGTCTTTTGGATAACCCACTACTATTATGAACTACTGGACTATATTGGCATACTCTGCTGAATTCATGCACCCACAATATATAAATGACAATGGAATACACATCTCTGACAAAAGTAAACAACAAAGAGGATATAAATGAAGGACCATTTTGTAGTGGAAAAATATATTTCTGTATATACAAAATACACAGCTACTTTCTCTTAGTTCAATGAGAAGAAGGTTTTGAATTAATAATGTTTATTTCTGAATTTTTTTAGTATTTATGCATGTATTTTATTTATTTTTTTCCCATAATTTTATTGATAAACAAATAGCAATGAGACAGTTTCAAATCAAATTGGTAGGACAGTTTCAATAATTAAC
>NW_004524613.1:1717149-1719854 GCF_000260255.1 Octodon degus
ATTTGGGACACTACTGAGTTACATGATGTTACAGTACAAGTTGAACTAATAATGTTTAGACAAGATATCATGTCTGCATCTTGTACTAGCAATAACTACTACAAAGACAACAATATGCAATGGATTAGTTATTGTAACTGTACTACTAACCTGTTTTGAAACTATCTCATTGCTACTTCGTTCTCAATAAAATTATTAAAAAAACAGAGTGGTGGGCATGTTGAGGTTTTAGAACAGTTGCTGACTTTAAAGACTTTATTGGGATGCACACAGCACTTACGCAACTTCTTGGACATCCCTAATGGAGCTGTAGACCCAGTCTAAAACTCATAATCCACTGGAGACCTCAGCTTTCTCGTTGGGCTGGCAGAGTCACTTGAGCTGACAGTTTTCCTTCTATATTCAAGAATTGCATAACACATTGGTCCTTGGGGTTTCTCACCATGACATTGGCAAGGACAGGGAGAAAGAAATACCTGGCTGGAGAGGAGTCCAGTTGTTATGAAAGTCAGCTCAGATTCAAAGAGAGGAAACACTGGCTTCACTTTTTTTTTTTTTTTTTAATGACAAAGTCTTACTTTATAGCTCAGGCTGGCTTTGAACTCACCAAGTAGTCCAGGCTGGGCTAGAACTTCTGGTCCTCTTGCCTCAGCAACCCTAACTGCTGGAATTATAGGTGTGTGGCATCAACCCACAGACTTCATTTCTGGATGGGAGAACACTAGGCATACCTTATAAGAAGAGCATTAGTAGCAAATATTATCAGCTACTTTCTTTGAAATTACAAATCCACATTATTGATTTTTGAGTTTTTGCTAAGCATCTAAGTCTGATCAGCATGGGAGTTTTGACCTGCTCCATTTCTGACCTGGGCTGGTTCACCCCTCCTTAGGCAACCTGGTGGTGCCCCGCTCCCGGGAGATTACCATATTGATGCCAAATTTAGTGCAGACACCCGATCGGCATAGTGCACTGCAGCCCAGAACTCCTGGGACTCAAGCGATCCTCCCACCTCAGCCTCCCGAGTAGCTGGGACTACAGGCACGCACCACCACTCCCGGCCAAGCATCTAAGTCTAATGACCATATATTGTATATCAGTATTTCAAGTAAAAACAATATTTCATAAAAAACTGGCTAACTGGACTTAAAGTCATCTCATTGAGTTTTCTGATGAAAAGCATCCTCTTCTTACACGGCAAAAGTGCTTTATATGAGTTTCTCATTATATCACATAGACTATTAGTGTTAAACAGTTTTAAAAGTTTATTTTAAAAAATCATGAATTGAATGACTCCAGACCAAAAGTGGCTTGGGCTCCACTGAAGAAGAGATAGGGATTTTTGACAGTAATGTAGAAGTGATACGAAGGAAATATCTGATTGGTTACAATTACAAAGTTATTGTCTTTTTGTATTTAATACAGGGTTTATAGGGTGTACAGGGTCTCATTACACAGATCAGATTTGTAGTGATTCTCCTGTTTTCAGCCTCCCAAGTGCCTGGTATTATAGGTGTGCACCACCATGCCCAGTCTCAACAAAATTATTTTTTCTGGTGTGTCTTGCTAGAAAATTCTTTCTTAGATAATTATGATTTAGTTTGCTGCTCTGGATTAGATGGACATGAATTTTGTTTTCCATTAGTCTGAGCATTTGCATACAAAATGTAGCTCCAGCTATGTGTCAGTTATATTTGCAAATTAAGCAAGCTTAAGGTCACTTATGGGCTCAACTCTGTTCAGGGATTCTTCAGAACTGCTTCCACTTGAACTTATTTTAAGGTAAGAAAAACATTTGCTCAAGAGATTCCATACAATGTATAATCTCTGGCTTTTCTAGGATATTCCTAAGTAAACATGATATTTTAAAAAGTGTGGTACCTTGTGTTGAAGACTCCAACTTCTAGTTACAGACCATTGTTTGGGGATCACTGGATGAGCACATCTTGTGGAGATGGAGATCTTGTGGAGATTGGAGATTTCTGAGAAGGGTTCCAAGTAGGAGATGGGAGTGATGAGCTGAGTCACATTTTACAGCCATCACTCTGGCCGCAATCCAAAGGTTTAATTTTTCATCCGTAGGAGCAGTAGGGGATGAAGGGGCATGGGTAGTGAGTATTCAAGACTCTCGTGAAAAATTGTGATGGGGCATCCTGGAAGTCCTGTTTGAGCTGGTGATACTCTTCTCCATTTTCTTGTGCAAGCAGACTCCAATTCACCTCCCAATGCAATGTGCTCAATCCAGCTTGCAAAGACAGATTCTTTCTTTCTTTTTTTTTTTTCTTCCTCGAATGACTTCAGGGCACTTTTGGCCAGCGGGAGAGTTGTGAGGTTCGAACTCCAGGAACCTGAGGCTGACAGCTTTGTGGAAGCAGCCACTTAAAGGACTGAGCTAGGGCCAGGCCCCTGCAAAGACAGATTTTTAAAACTATGGAATACTGTTGATCTCTTTATTTTAAGCTCCTATTTCTTTTATTTCTTCACTAGATATTTATCAAGAATTTAGTCTTGGGGCCGGAGAGGTAGCTCAGAGGCATAAGCACCTACCTGGCAAGCACAAGGACCCAAGTTTGATTGCCAGCCGCACATGCCAGGCCGTCTCGGCCTCGAATGCCTGGGTTCCCACCATGTGGCCCTGGCACCAGGTGTAATGGCACATGCTTATAACCCCAGCACTTGGGAGGTTGAGCCAGGAGGATCTCTGC
>NW_004524613.1:1731269-1733971 GCF_000260255.1 Octodon degus
TTTTGTTCCTTCTCTTTGTCATTTTGTATACCACTGTCTTTTGACCTTTGGTGTAGAGCTTAGATAGAGTTATTACCTTAGCACCAGGTCCGGATCTATGAAGTTCAGATTACTCCAGGTGGGTGTTGCTTGGATCTGGCTGCTGTGCTCCACTTCTTTCTGCTGCAGCCGTTAGAGTTGAACCCTTTGTGTCACTCTGGCAAGATGTTCTGCTCCTGAATCAGCTGGGTGGGTCTTGTCTCTAGTCTCTTTGCAGGGAGTTCTGCTGAAGGGTTCCACACTGGGCCTGTACTCTGGGTCGAATGAGGATCCCCGGGCCCCGGGTTGTCTCACTCACTCGCCAGGCCTGTGCTCCTGGTCTATTAAGGATCCTGTGGGGCCTTGGTTGTCTCACTTCCTCCTAGACTTTTTTTATTGAAAAAAAAATGGTAGGGAAAAAAACCATTAGAAGCAATACAAAATTTCATTAAACAAAGTAATAGGAATTTGACAGTGGTTATTGTATGGCATAATGCCATCCTCAAATTAGTTGTTTAGGTTACCAGATACAAACCTGAAAAATTGGTTTTAAAAAAGTATAAGAGGGCTGGGGAGATGGTTCAGTAGAATAAGTGCTTGACTGGCAAACGCAAGGAGAGTTAGCTCAGTAGAATAAGTGCTTGCCTGGCAAGCTCAAGGGCCTGAGTTCAATCCCCGGTTCCGGAAAAAAAAAAAAAAAGTATAAGAAATTAAAAAGGGCTGGGGAGATGGCTCAGTGGAATAAGCACTTCCCTGGCAAGCGCAAGGGCTTGAGTTCAATCCCCGGTTCCGGAAAAAAAGAAAGAAAGAAAGAAAGAAAGAAAGAAAGAAAGAAAGAAAGAAAGAAAGAAAGAAATTAAAAAGAGGAAAAAATCAAGCATTAACTGCTCCATTCAATAGGCCAAAAGAAATCAGCAGTACACTTGTCCAAACTATCCTGCATATATACACAAATGTATCTTTTCCCCTTCCTTCTTTTGTCCCTTTCCTCATCTCAAGTTTTCCTTACCATCGAACAGATTTTTTCATTTTCGTAGAGTCTATTGTACCTTCAGATTTTATTTGCTATTTCATGTTTTCACACTAGCAAGACAAATGCTTACACATGAGTCTGATTTATCTCACCCATACATTCTCTAGTTGCATTCATTTATCTATAAAAGCCTCAAATTTATCTCTTTTAGAGCTGAGTAAGACTCGTGTGTAAAAAATAAAAATCTTTTTTGTCCATTCCTCAGCTGACGGGCATTTGGGTCGCTTCCCAGGTTTAGCTATGACAAGTTGTGCTGCTATAAACAAGGGTGCACACACCTTGCTGTGGATAGTGCAATATTTTGTAGAAAACACCACTTTAGCAAGGCAGCAGCAGCAGCGGCAGTGTGTTGAATCTGTGGAAAGACAACGCAATGTCAGACTTTCACAGAGTCCTCAACAGGAGGCAGAAGCAAGGTCCTTGTTACAGTTGCATGAAAATAAAAAGATTCTAATGAACCAATAGATAGCAGTGATTTCGTTAGTGAAAGTGAAGGTCATCCTGCACAGTTACCCACTTCGTTCTCTTGTCTTCTTCACCCCAGCCACAAAGGGTTTCAAAGGTAAGTACAGGTGAATTCATTTTTCTCTGGATTTTCTTCTATTATTTTGAGTTATATTACAGTATTGTAATCATTTTTAAATGAATACTTTTCAATTATAGAATGAATCATCTGAGTTTCCATTATTTCTTGGGGAAAAATTTGCTGTGCTATGTAAGTGTTTTGGATACCATGTATGCTTCTGGAACAAATGAGGTTTGCAAACCAAGGTTTTACTGTATTTACTTCTAAACATTTTATTTTGATGCCATTATAAAAAGAGTTATTTTGATCAAGATTTTATTTTCTAAAATATAATTATGTATGTAAATGTTTGTTTTACATACATAGTTTTATTAAACTTAATTCTTTTTTATTTTTTGGCTTTTTGAGACAGGGTTTCACTATGTAGTGCAGGCTGGCCTTGGACTAGCTGCGGCCTTCCTGCTTCCACCTCCTGAGTGCTGGGATTGCAGGCAGGTACTGCCACACCTGGCCTTGATATAATTGTTAATAATTTTTTGAACTTTCTTTATACTATATGATCATGTCATCTGCAAGTACAGAAAGTTCTGCCCCTTCCCTTCTATGGGTGTGCATTGCATTCCTTTTGCTTGCCCTTTCAACTGGCTAAGACCGGTAGCAGTGGCCATATTACCACTTGGTCCTTTTTTTTTTTTGGCAGAACTGGGGATTGAACTCAGGCCCTTGTGCTTCTACTGAGCTATCTCCCCAGCCCCCCACTTTTTCCTGATTAAGGTAGAATTGAAAAATTATGCCATCTGTAGGGTTTTTGTAGATTCCATTACTCAGGTTAAAGTTACCATGTTTCCTAGTTTACTGAGATTTTGTTTTGCAATCTTGAAAAGGATTTGAGTTTTGTCAATTACTTTTCTTAAATCTCTTAAAATGATCACATAGTTTTCTCCTTTTTATATTAAGATGGTGAATTTTGGGCTGGTGAGATGGCTCAGTGGTCTAAAGCACCTACTTAGAACAAGCTAAGCTCAAGCAAAGCACAGGGACCTCGGTTCAATCCCCCAGCACCACATGCCGGCCCGCCCGCCCCCTGGTGGGCTGAGCTGGCCACACACTAAATAAATAAATAAA
>NW_004524613.1:1734071-1739033 GCF_000260255.1 Octodon degus
AATTTAGTCCGTACAGAAACTGCCATAGGGGTTGGTGATATAAGAAACTGTCACAAGACATCCCTGTCATGGGCTTAAATTCAAGTGGTTTAAAATAATGAGCCAAATTAGATGTCCTTAGCTTCATGGAACTTTCTGCTGAATGAAGCAGATGGGGAACCAAGGGCTGCTGCTGGTGAGGGCTGTGTGAGGACTGAACTCAGGAACTCACACGATTGTAATTTTCACAGTGGTGCAACTTCTCCTAGAATTGCCCATCAGCCTGGGTTTGTTTGGAGAAGACAATTAAAAGGATCTGGGGTGGAATCTTGTCACACAGGTGAGCACAGAAGAGAAATGGAGTTTGGGATTTGAGGACGTTGACTCCTAATGATGAGTCATAGAACTAAGGCTGATAAAGACAAGTGAATAGGAAGAGTCTGATTGACTCATAGAATGTATTGTAGACAATGTATTCATACCACAAGAAAGAATGTAGGTCTAGATGCATTCAAAGAGGAGGTGTTCAATAATCACAAAGCAAGGAAGCTGAAGGGTGTGTGATATGGTCAGAGAAAAGTTATCTGAATTTTGGTTCTATACCATGAATGGGTATTGGAATTTGTCAAAAGCTTTGTCTGTATCTATTGAGAAGATCATATGATTTTTGTCTTTGGCTCTGTTAATATGGTGTATTAAATTTAGTCATTTGTGTATGTTGAACCATCTCTGCATCCCTAAGATGGATCCTATTTGGTCATGGTATATGATATTCCCAATGATTTGCTGCATTCTTTTTGCCAATATCTTATTGAGGATTTGTCATCAGTGTTCGATTAGGGAGATTGGCTTCTAGTTGTCTCTTTTAGCTGGATTCCTCTCTGGTTTTGGTATTAAGGTAATGCTTGCTTCCAGGAATGACTTTGGGTATTGAAGGGGGTAGTCTTGGGTCAGGAATAGAATAAAAGGCTTGATAACTAATAATTCATAGAATTGGATAGTTTTTCCATGTCAGTGCTGATTAATAATAAAAGAGGAATTATAAAAGATATATTTTAATCAAAGTCTTCAATGGGTGAGGATCTATTAGAATACAACACTGAAGAGGCATTGAGGGAAGCCAACTTGAGACTTAAGTAATTGAAGAGCTTATACCGCAATAATTTCAAAATCACATCAGAGAGGGAGAAAGATGCTCTTCCACCTTTTGCTTTGATTCATGCAAAAATGGAAAGCAAACAGCATCCTAGTGTGAACACTGAGTGAGAGGAGTATCCACAAGAGAGAATGGGGATTAATTTAAGGCAAGAAGTGAGAAAACTGCATGAAGTGGTTTTGGTTGGACAGGGCTCAGTTACCTTCAAGTGGGGCTTCAAGTAGGAACAGTGTGAACATTTGGGAGGAGAAAAGCAGTGGAAGCTTGGCTTTCATTGGTCATTAGATTCCCACACAGATTTGTTCCTGTACTTTGTAAGAGGGTAAGAATTAATTGTCATAACTCCTTGTCAAAGTTGACTTGAATGCCTTTCATTTCAGCTGTGTGGGTACATGTAATTCAGGTTGTCAAGACTATGGGAAACCATCTTATCCTTTACCTTGGTTCTGCCAAACCCTTTTATTTTCACATAAATAAAATTGGTAGACATAGTAAGTTCTCTCATCTACTTTTGACCAATGTGAGAGATCCACAACCAGCCTAAACACATCGCTGTGTAATTTCTAAACCTTTAGCCTAGTCTTTGTGGTGTTTCATTTGGGGAGACTTGAGAAAATGGTCACATAAGCCATTTTCTGTGTTCTGTGGTTCCCTGAGGAGTATCTGTTGAGGAAGTCTCCTGCACACTGCCTCATCGAGTCCAGTGAAGGCCCAGTCTGCAGCTAACAACCTGAAAGCTGTGACTAAGGGGGAGATTTCATATTCAGAAATGGTCACATTTGCTCTCTTACTCTTACCCAACCAAAGCTTTCTGCCATGGAGGCAGAAAGGCACATTTTGATAGAAGTTTTGGATGAATGGAAACCTTTATGGGGAGGGAAGGAAAGGTATAGGATGCTGGAGTCTGGAAGAATTGGATTCAACTCAGCTTGTACTATTGATGCATTAATGAGGACCTGGAGAAGCCATCTCAAGTCTTCTGAGCCTCAGTTCACCATTTAGAGTGTGGTGGCCGTGGCACCATGTCTGAGGTGCTGAGAGTCTTGAGTGTGGTGATTTAGGTGGAAGTACTCAGTATGTGGCGGGTGCATAGAACACTGGCTCACCTCCACTGACCCACGCTCTTTCCTCCCTTTCTCCCTGCTTCCTTTATCTCCTCCTCTTCTCCTATCCCTACTTTTAGTAGGACCATTTCCCCCTGAAAAAAGCAAGAAGTAAAAAGACTTGTCCCAGCAAAGGAAGGCGATGGAACTGGCTGATAAAAAGCCTCTAAAGGAGAGCTTAGCAATAGGTCAGCACGTTCCTTCAGGTTAGCTTCAGGACTCTGAGTTCAGGGATCAGTGAAGTGCTACAGTACGAAGCACAATGAACTCTTTGGAGAGCTTCCAGTGATCTCTCTGGATGGACAGATTTCAAACTCCTTGTACCCGTGACTTATTTCTCCCAGGCTTACTGACAGGGCCCTGCCCCAGGCAAGGCATAATGTGCACACTTCTCTGTAGTTCAGAAAGCAAAGACTTGGAAGAAACTTCCTCTCCCTTGTCCTTCCAGCCAAGATAGTACAGTGTGTCTTAGGCCTGATACCAAGAAAATGTGTAGTTATTGTGTGTGCAAGAGTATATTTCTTCAGTACTCCAGAAGAAAAAACTGTATGCATGAGTATGAGAACCATGATCAATTAGTTTATGATACTATTAAAGAGAAACATAGATATGAGTAACAGCTCTATTTAGAGACAATGAACAATGAGCTTTTGCATTGATACAGCTGAGCAGAGGAAACATAACAACAAAATATATATTTTAGTGTGTAATGGCCAAGCCAATTGGAGTTCTAGCTACATAGCTGCACAAGCACTTGTTCATGTAGATTTTTGAATTACTTTGAAGGCTTGGTTGTACTCAACAGAAAGTGCAATTTCTCTTCTGATGATTGTTATTTGTGCAAAAACAAAGTAGTTTTTAATGCATATGTTTTGATACCTATGACTCTCTGTAATGAACATTTTCTTTTCGTTGCCAAGCATTTTCAATACCCTCCCTGGGTATGCAGAATTCTCCACCTAGGGCAGAGACAACCAACTTTCCTCTCAAATGTGTGCTGTGCTTCCAGAGTACGTAATTGTCCTTTGGAAGTGGCTGTCTCTTCACTCCTCTTGCAGCAGTGTGCTCTTGTGATTTGTTTTTGCTGTGCCAATGTGACGTGAGGTGATGTGTGCCACATCTGGGACTGGGCTTTCACAAATAAGATGTGACTCATGTGTTCATTTGTACCATGTCTGGGACTCACTGGTGAGTTCACAAAAGAAACATAAAGCAAGTATATGAAGTTATTGAATGAGCAGAGGTAAGGCCTTCTTGTAGTGGGAGATGTGGATGCAGGGTGACAGGCTTACTGAGGAAAGTGACAGTGGACTCTAGAAGAAGGGCAGTAGCAATGTCTTCTGCAGTGTGGCTAGTGGGAACCCGGAACCTGGGCAGCTGCACGTCGTAATACTGCTTGTCATTAACAAGCAGAGGCTCTTGGAAATGGAATGGCAGGATGCACTTGACAGGAACACAGTGCTATGCTAGTCTAGTGCCTCCCTGAGTACTACATGGAGTCCTGCATGGAACACCCTCCAGAAGTGTCACAGGACACTTCATAGGCCTACTGGTCACCGTTTCTGTAGGGCGAGCTCCAGCCTTCTGCCATACCCTCTGTGGATCTCATTTTCCTATGTATATTTGACCTCTGTACTCCTCACTTGTATATCTAGTTCCAGGCATCTCTTATTTTAGTCTAATGTTTATAAAAGTTATATAGTACTTTACCATTTTAAAAATTAAATGGATTACATATAAAAGTATAAAAAGAATTCCATGGGGCTGAGATGAACTAACAGGCTAGAGTACAGAGGTGGTGGCACACAACTGACCCAGTTCTTACAGGTAGCAAATGGGAAAAGTGAAGTTAAACAAAGAAGGCTGACATATCAAAGGGCTGCTTGGCAAGGCAGTGAGAGTGAATCCTCCCCGACTCAAGGAAGCAAGGCCTGGGACCTTCCTCACTCAAACTCCTCCTATCCGCCCTCTTCAGGAGGAAGTCAGAAACTACACAACTAGTTTGTTGTGTAGACTTCCACACATCTTTGGATGCCTTTAGAAAAATAGGGGCTGGGGATATAGTTCAGTGGCATAAGCACCTGCCTGGCAAGTGTAAAGTCCTGCGCTTGATCCCTGGTACCACATAAAAAAAACCCTAGAAAAATAAATAGCACATTTAAAATTGTTATTACACTGTTTACACATAGTAACTTCAATACTTTTAGGCATGCAGTTTGATTAATAAGGTAAATACATATAGTACTATGAACTCAAGTAAGCTATGGAATAATTCTTAACTCTAAAGAACTTTTTCAATCCCAGCTGATTACTGATCCTTTGTCTCTATAGTTTTATCTTCTCCATGTCATATAAAAGGAATCATGTTGTATTTATTTTTTGTATCTGATTTTAAACTTAGATTGTTGACACTGGGTATGGTGGTGCACGCCTATAATCCCAGCTCTTGGGAAGCTGTAAACAGGCGGATCACTATGAGTCAGATCTAGTAGTGAGACCCTGAACACCCTGCAGACCCTTCCCTAAAAATACAAAACAAAACAAAACAAAACAAAACAAAACAAAACAAAAAAACCTTATAATGTATTTTGATTCATTGATGTTGTCTTACTAATATTTCCTCCTCCTCCTCCTTTTCTTTCCTTCTTCTTCTTCTTCTTCTTCTTCTTCTTCTTCTTCTTCTTCTTCTTCTTCTTCTTCTTCTTCTTCTTCTTCTTCTTCTTC
>NW_004524613.1:1747387-1750850 GCF_000260255.1 Octodon degus
CACTAAATAAATAAATAAATAAATAAATAAATGAATAAATATTTTTTTTTTTAAAAAAGATGATGAATTTTGTTGATTTGTTTTCTTTCTTTTTTTAATTAATTAATTTATTTTTTGCGGCACCGGGGTTTGAACTCAGGACCCTGCGCTTGCCAGGCAAGTACTTATTCTACTGAGCTATCTCCCTGGTCCTGTTGATTTATTTTCTAATGTTGCAGCAACTTTGCATTGGGGAGATAAGTAGTATATTGTCACACTCTGTATTCCTTTCTAATTGTTGAACTCAACCTGCTAACTTATTACGGACTTAGAAATATCAGTGAAAAATTTGGAGCTATAGTCCTTTTCTGTGGTATCCTTGAATTTTTTTTTTTTTTTTAAACAAGGTAATACTGGCCTCAAAGAAAGCATTAAGCTGAAGATACAGTTCAGTGGCAGACTACTTGACTGATGTGTATGAGGCCCTGAGTTTAATCCTCAGCACTGCAGAATCAAGAAAAAAAACCAATGTTTTATCTGCCTGTTCTTGGAGCTCCTGGTTCCAATCATCAACACTACAAATGAAAAAAAAATAATTACTGAAAGAGAAAATGTTCCTTTATTAAAAATAGAAAAGAATAAAAATAAAACAAAAAAACCCTACCACTGTCACCACCAAAAACCACTGAGAAGTATTCCTTTCTTTGTTTTTGAAGACATGGATATAGAACTACCTTTAATATTCTTGCTATAATTCAGCAGCGAAATAATCTAGACCCAGGAGGATTTTTTTAGGAGGGGAGTAGTTGGGGCAGAACCCAGGTGGTGCTTTACCACAGAGCCACATCTCCAACAGTTCTTATTTTTTATTTTGAGACAGGTGTCCCTAAATTGCCAAGGCTGGTCTCAGACATCTGATCCTTCCACCTCAGTCTTCCAAATAGCAGGAATGTCAGGGATGTGCCATTGTGGCTGGCCTCAGGCCTTGGAGTCTCTTTGTGAGAAAAATATTAAATTATAGATTCCAGTTTTTCAATTGATATGATGCTGTTTAATATTTCTATTTCTTCTTAAGTTTTGATTATTCATGTTTTCAAAGAAATTTGCCCATTTTATGTATGCTTTCCAGACATGTTGGCACAATCGGGGATCTCAGAGATCATTTTTGAAGAATAACATTGTTTGGAACATGGCAAAATATCACACCTAGCAAAATTCCTGAACAGTATTTACTACGTGGTCTATTTTTAACTATCCTTAGTTGTCTCACAATATGTTTTACAAGCAAGACTCACTCCAGGGGGCTGGTGAGATGGCTCAGTGGTCTAAAGCACCTACTTAGAACAAGCTAAGCCAAGCAAAGCACAGGGACCGCGGTTCAATCCCCCAGCACCACCACCCTGGTGGGCTGAGCTGGCCACACACACACACACACACACACACACACACACATAAATAACCAAAAAAACCCTGCATTATATTAAAAAAATAATAAAAAACAACAAAAAACCTGACACCCACAATTTAAATGAAAGGTTTATTTAGCTTACAATTTCAATGGGTTCAGCCCAGACTGTCTCCAAGTGGAAGCAGCACAGAGGAAAGACACAGCAGAGGAAGTCTGCTCACACCACGGGACACAGGAACCTGACATCTGGAAGGTGCCAGGGACAAGGATTCACAATTCCAGGCCATAACCTATGAGTAAGTCCTATATCTGAGCACATGAAACTTTAGGGGGCCATGTTCAACATAAGCCACAATATTCTGCCCCTGTTCCCCTAAAGTCTCAAGTGTATCTCACTATGCAAAATTCATTTAGTCCATCTCTAGGAGTTGGCAAAGTTTCAACAGTTCCAACATTGCTGAAAAGTCCAAGTTCAAAGTCTCCTTGAGACTCGAGTCAAACTCTTAGTTGTGAGTGTCTGAAAAAGTGAAAAGAAAAAAAGTTAAATACTTTCACACATAGTACAGGATTAGCACTTCATTCCAAAAGGCAAGAATAGGGAAATAAAAAGGAATCAGATGAAAACAAGACCAAAACCCAGCAGGGCAAACATTAAATCCTGTAGTTCTGTGCCCAGTACCTGCGGCAGGTTGCAGTGATACTGGAGCTGCCAAGGGCTTGGGCAGCTCCACTCGGACAGCTTTTTGCTTGCATCCTACATGGCCTCTCTCATAGGCTGCACTTATTGCCTATGGCCTTCCTATGCAGACATGCACATTTCCAGAATTTCTACTTTCTGGGATCTTCATTACGCCTTTGGCTTCACTCTGATGGCTTCATGCATTGCCTTCTCAGGGACACATTTGTTGGCCCGCTAGAACTTGTCTTAAAAACTGGTGGAAGCCCTCATGACCCTAATACCCTTGCATTTTTCATGCCCGAAAAATCAGCACCGTGTGCTTGTGTTGAAATTCTTGGACATTGACAATGATGTAGAGAAGTTTTTTCCTTGCTTGTGGTTAGTTATGATTCTGTATGCATCACTTATCCATCTGATTTCCCCATATTTGGAATGTTACTTGGCTTTCATTCTATAAAGGCTTTCTATGCCATTAAGATACATTAGTCCAGACAGTTAACCTGGCTTCTTCTACAATGGTGTGCATATGTTTTATCAACAGGTCTTTTTTCAGTTGGAGGGGTAACTAGGCTTTATGCATGCACGTGTTTGTGTTCAAAAAGTTCTTCCTTATAGTAAACTGAGAGAATGAAAATCAAGAAGCTTACTTGATTTACTTTATCTCTTAGTTCTCAAAATAAATTTCTTTGCAACACATATTTAAAAAGATAAAGGCTGAAGTATAACCCAGAGAGATGAGATTGATGGGTGGTTTCTATTTTTATTTCAATAACTGTAGGTCTGATTTTTTTCTAGTATGAATTATTCAGCTTTCTCTCACATCTACACAAAGAACAACTAAAGAATCTTGCTTTGACTCACCACTTTGACTCACCTAGTCTTTTTTCTTTTCTTTCTTTCTTTCTTTCTTTTTTTTTTTTTGTGTGTGTGTGTGTTAGGAATCAAGTTCAGGAATTGTGCTTGCCAGGAAGACATTGTGCTGCTGAGTTATAGCCCCAGCCCCTTCTCCCAGTCTTCATACATGGAAATTCATAATACTATTTCTTGCCTGGATAAGGCCTGTTCAGCAGGATGAAAAGATAACATCTTTTTTTTTTTTTTTTTTTTCAGTACCGGGAATTGAACTCAGGGTCTTGCACTTGCCAGATAACATCTTAAGTAAAATTCAGAGGATGATTCTCAGAAATAAATTACTAAAATCTGCTTATAAGTGAGGTATTAAAAGCAAATTTGCTACTATGAATTGCAATGGAAGATAGAGTAACAAATGTTGGGGCTGGTGAGATGGCTCAGTGGTCTAAAGCAACTACTTAGAACAAGCTTAGCAAAGCACAGGGACCACGGTTCAATCCTCCAGCCCCACATGCCAGCCAGCCCCGCCCCCTGGTGGGCTGAGC
>NW_004524613.1:1750950-1751985 GCF_000260255.1 Octodon degus
TCCTCCTCCTCCTTCTTCCTCCTCCTCCTCCTCCTCTTCCACCTCCTTGTTCTTCTTCTTCTTCCTCTTCCTCCTCTTCCTCCTCTTCCTCTTCTTCCTCTTCTTCTTCTTCTTCTTCTTCCTCCTCCTCCTTCTTCTTCTTCCTCTTCCTCCTCTTCCTCTTCCTCTTCCTCTTCTTCTCCTTCTCCTTCTCCTTCTCCTCCTCCTCCTCCTCCTCCTCCTTCTTCTTCTGAACCGGGGATTGAACTCAGGCCCTTGTGCTTGCCAGGCAAGTGCTTATTCTATGGAGCCATCTCCTTGGTGCCTATTCTTTTTCTTCTTCATTATTATTTTTGTAGTACCCGGGATTGAACTCAGGACCTTGTGCTTGCGAGGCAGGTGCTTATGCCACTGAGCTATATTCCCAACCCATTATTATTAATTATTATTATTATTATTACTGATTTGGGACAGGGTTTTACTATGTAGCTTGGACTCATAGTGATCCTCCTATTTTCAACCTCCCCAGTGCTGGGATTATAATCATGCACCACCATGCCCCGTCTTGTTGGCGTGACATGTGGTGCTGGGGATTGAACCCGGTCCCTGCACTTGCCTAAGCAGGTGCTTAGTCCATTCTTTTTATTATTGAATATATTCCACGATATAAATATATCATAATTTATGCATTTGAAATTTTAGCTTTCAGCTATTCTGAATAATCCTAATATGAACGTTCATGTCTACTTTTTTTTGGTGGACATGTTTTAATTTCATGTGGGTAAATATATAATAGTGGAATTGCTAGGCAGTACACTTTTTTGTGTGTGTGTATGGCTTTGTGAGTTGGCGGTACATGTTTAATTTCAAGACAGTATGTTGCCATTCTGTTTTTAAGAGTGATTGTAGGGCTGGTGAGATGGCTCAGTGGTCTAAGGCACCTACTTAGAACAAGTTTAGCTAAAGCACAGGGACCACGGTTCAATCCCCAGCACCACATGCCAGCCAGCCCCGCCCCCTGGTGGGCTGAGCTGGCCACACACACACACACACACA
>NW_004524613.1:1752085-1753428 GCF_000260255.1 Octodon degus
AAAAAAAAACAAAACAAATGTTGATAGTTGATTTTAACAAAAAATATAAGTTGGTTATACTATTAGTGTCTCTTTGTTTATTGAAAAGGAAGATTTGCTCTCCTTTTTTCAGCCTGCTAGAAAGATGGCGGATATTCAGACAGAGCGCACCTACCAGAAGCAGCCGACTATCTTCCAAAACAAGAAGACGGTCCTTCTGGGAGAAACTGGCAAAGAGAAGCTCCCTCGGTACTACAAGAACATCGGTCTGGGCTTTAAGACCCCCAAAGAGGCCATCGAGGGCACCTATATTGATAAGAAATGCCCCTTTACCGGTAACGTCTCCATCCGGGGGCGTATCCTGTCTGGTGTGGTGACCAAGATGAAGATGCAGAGGACCATTGTCATCTGCCGGGACTATCTCCACTACATCCACAAATACAATCGCTTTGAGAAGCGCCACAAGAACATGTCGGTGCACCTGTCCCCCTGCTTCAGGGATGTCCAGATCGGCGACATCGTCACAGGGGGCGAGTGCAGGCCCCTGAGTAAGACCATATGCTTCAGCGTGCTTAAGGTCACCAAGGCTGCCGGCACCAAGAAGCAGTTCCAGAAGTTCTAACTCCACCTGGCCACCCCCCCTCCCAAGGGAATAAAGTTATTCTGATTCTTGAAAAAAAAAAAAAAAAAAGGAAGATTTGTGCTAATAAGATTGGAGAAATTTTTATGCCCATGTCTTGTACCCTGAGCAACTACTTTAAAGAGAACAATATGTAATGTGCTAACTGTTGTTATTGTCCCATTATTTTGTCATGAAATTTTAGTCTACCTTTTTCTGTAAAATAAAGAATGAAAAAAAATCAAGCAACATTTCATTATCCTTCCTAGACAATCTAAGAGGAACTCCATTGCTTAGCCACAAAGAGATTTGAAAATGAGATTGTGCCCTCCTTATATCTAATGAAGATTGCACAAAAACTTCTGACACTTAGGAATTGACACAGAGGAACAAAGAGACTTAGGAATGAATTGAAGCAGGCAATCAATTTTACTTCCAGAAATAAAAGAAAAGAATTGTCGGGCGCGGGCGCCCTGCTCCTCAGCCATGCCCCTCCCGCTGGAGCTTCTGCTAGGAGTCTTGTTTCCTGTATAGCTTTTGGTCCCTGCTGGCAAGATTTGATTGGTTCACATAGCCCTACGAAGCAGCTGACTATTGGCCTATTGCCCACGTCAGGCGATGTACTTGGCGCCCACGGATAGGTCCGGGAAGGGGATATAAGGAGGGGTTAGAGGGAGGAAGGAAGAAGGAGAAGAGGGAGGAGGACACGTGAAAATAAAGAGATCGAGAACTAAGAAGGAAGCTC
>NW_004524613.1:1753528-1754163 GCF_000260255.1 Octodon degus
CACACACACACACACACACACACACATAAAAAAAAGAGTGATTGTAGTATTTTTTTCCCATGAGCAGAACATGGCAGGTTCAGTTGCTCCCCATCCTTTCAGCATTTGGTACTGGCAGTCTTCTAAACTCATTCAAATGGATTAGTGACATTGAACTTTGCTTGTAATTTGCTTTTCTCTAATGGCTACTGATGTTCAGCATCTTTTCTTGTTCTTACTGACCATTCATGGGTCTTATAGTGTCTTTTGTTCTACAGTAAAACCTTGGATTGTGAGTACCTTGTTCTGTGTGAATGTTCTGCAAAGGGAGCAAACATTTCCAATAAATTTTAACGTGGTAATTAGATGGGCACTGTTGATTGGTGTCCAGAATTGGACAATGTGGCTGAAATTGAGACACAGATCATGCTTCCATCGCAGAAAATATTTACAGTGGTGACAGTGAGGCCTGTAACATTTTGCCTAATACTACTGAAAAATGCTGACTTTCAGTATTAGAAATGAAAGGTTAAGGAATAATACAGAATCTAGGCCACGTGTCAAAATACTAATACTATGTACAATTCAAATTCTAGTCTCCAAAAATGTATTGCTGGATGAAATTGGATATAAGACCACAGTTGTCAATGTCCATA
>NW_004524613.1:1754263-1772199 GCF_000260255.1 Octodon degus
GGCAGCTGACTATTGGCCTATTGCCCACGTCAGGCGATGTACTTGGTGCCCACTGATAGGTCCGGGAAGGGGATATAAGGAGGGGTTAGAGGAAGAAGGAGGGAGGAAGGAAGAAGGAGAAGAGGGAGGAGGACACGTGAAAATAAAGAGATCGAGAACTAAGAAGGAAGCTCCGTCTCGTCTTTTCCCAGCGCCGGTCAAAGAATCACTTCTAGAATGTATGAATGTCATTGGTAGGAAATTAGAAATATAGGCTGCTAAGTTATGATTAGAATATAAAGTGGTGTGTGGAAGAGAATGTCCAGCTAAGGGCATGGACAATAAACAAGCTCCATGAATAAGGCAACATCTTGTGTTGGAATATTTTGTTCAAAAGTCTCTGAAAGATTGATCTGTAGAAGGCAGCTGGAGAGGCAGCGCAGCACAGCAGCAAAGTGCTGTATTTTTAGCTATTTGCCGGCCTGTGTTGACCCTCGCTTATTCTTCCCTGGCCATGTGACACTGGACACATTATCAACTCCCTCCTGCCTCAGCCTCCCAAGCACTGCAATTACAGCCATGTACCATCATGTCTGGCGTTCATGGCCTTCATGAATATTCATGCATTTACCACCCAGAAGGCACAGTAAGAGGTTATGAGTGAGTAATGGACTCATAACTCATGGGGGATTATGGTGGAGGCCCTGGTTAGTTCTCATTCCTCATTTTGTGACAGTGCAGTGCTGCTTGGCCCTTCCTCCTCCCCGCCAAGCCTAGCTCAGTTACTGCCCAGAGCATTCCACTCATCTCTTTTTTTCTTGGATCACTGAGAAGATCTCTGTGTCCTTTTTGGTTGCAGTCACCAATGCTGGGGAGCCTGAGGGCTCAGTGGCTGCTTTCCTTTCTATAGGATGGTGCCACTCAGTCTCATGACCCAAAATCTTTCCTTTTCGTCAGGTTGCTCCTCTTCTATGCCTATTAAATATCTTAAAATGAGAATCTCCTAAGGCAATATTCTTGTCTCCTCTAGATAAAACGACCAACCTGGACTTTCTCTGGTCATGCCCATCACTGTCGGTGGCAACTCTAGGTTTTCAGGTATTAATCAAAGCTGGTGTTGTCTTGAATCCCTCTTTTGTCTTTAAATGGCAAGTGACACCATCTTTAGTAGATACACAGAGCTTGATCATTGCTTACCCTCCTCCAGCTAGGCATCATCTAAACCTAACTGTTGTTTAGATTTTGAAGGTCCCCTTCTCTGCTTTCCATCCCTTCCAGCCTATTTTGCACATGGAAGCCAGGAAGACCCCTTAAAAACAACAGAAAGACACATCCACTGAGTACCCTCTCATGGGCTCCCTGCATCTTACTCAGAAACCTAATTTCTATCTGAGACCTCTAAGTGAGTCTCTGTAGTGATCTGAATCAGAAACTTATTGTCCCAAGGGAGCAAGGAAAGAACAGAGCCTGAGGAAACTGGCCCCTTGTAATTCCGGCAAACTGGAGACAAGGTGACAGATTCCTGGATGTGGTAGCCTATCTATTCTTTGTTCCTTTACCTGGGAAGTTATCAATGAGTGACTTGTAAACTTACAGTTTGGCGAATGCTGTAAGGTGGTGTATATAACAGCTTGCTTACTCCAAATTAGTTATGTGCATTCCTTAGCCTGCTTGTAGCCCTCGATTTCAGTGGGTAGGGTCTCACTTTGAGCAAGACTAAACTCAGCGAGACCTTCAAGGCTATAATGATCCAGTCTTTCTGTCATTTTCTTCAGCTCCAACTGATAGCAAATAACACGCCTCCCCAACCCTATTACCTCTCTAACATTTTCTCCTCCTTTCCTCTCATTATTTCATTTGATCCACTTGATCTTGTTGCACCCTGAACATGCAGCCTTGGCCATGCTCTTCTCGTTGTCTGATGTTCTCTCTCCAAGAAAACATTCAAGCCTTGGCTGAAGTGTCGTGGCGCCAGTAAGAGCTTTCTAAGATACCTCGCTCGAATTGGACCCTCCCCTGCTTTGCTCTCAACATTTCTTACGTGCCTTCCTTCCGTGTCTTATTTTGCTGTAGAGACCTTATCACCACCATATGGTTTTCATCTGTTTCTTACTCTTGAATCTATGTACCATGAATATATGTCTATTTTGAGGACCTAGAAAGAGTTCCTGGAACACACTGGGCTCTTGAAGTGTATTTATGGGTTAAACTAATACCTTGCACAAGTAATGAAGAGATATTACAATGAAGAACATACTGCAAAAAGAAGGTTAATTCATGGGTTCCTGGAAGCTCAGATGGGAACTTATACTGGGTTAGTCAGCTTCCAGCACTATAACAGAATACTCGACATAGTCAATTTATAAAGAGAAAGCTATGTTTTGCCTCATAGTTTGGAGTCTTCAGTCTGTAATCAGGAAGGTCCATTGCTTTTGGTCATCTAGTGGGGATGCAGGGAGTGCATGGTGGAGCAATACTGCTTGTGTAGTGGCTCAGGGAGCAGAAAAACAGCAAAATGAAAGAAGGGTGAAAGGAAGGAAGGAAGGGGGGGGGAAGGAGAGAAAGGAGCTGGTATCCCATAGTCCTCTTTGTGGGTTTGGCCCAAAAGGTTCCACTATTTTCCAGTAGTGTCACCCTGAGGACAAAACCTTTAGCACAGGGTTTTGGGGACACCTTTTGAAATCATAACGCAGACCGAGTCTGATCTTTGTGCAAAGAAGAACTGAGGTAAGACAAAAATGGAAGCTCTTGTTTTTAGAAAGGACTTTATCAGATCCCAGATCCTAGGATTAGTGCCCCAAGAATTGCTAGGGTGATGCATAAGGTCTGGTGGAAACTTAGGCCTTTTTGGACTCTGAAGTTACTGCATCTCTGGTGTCTGTGGAAGCTTGAACTCAAGGGGAAAATTCGACCTGGTCTGGAAGGAACTGGTACTATGCCAAGGACAAAACAGTGTAATTACCTTCAAGAATGGTACATTTCAGGGCTGGCAAGATAGCTCAGCAGACTAAGTGCCTGCTTAGGCAAGTGTGCAGGGATCGAACCCCAGCACCACATGCGATGTCACCCCACCATGCGTATGCACTGAGCCAGCCACCAAGTCTGAGTGTGGTGGCGCATGCCTGTAATCCCAGTACTGGAGAGACTGAAAACAGGAGTCTGCATAGTGAGACCAAATACATAAAAAAAGGGTACATTTCAACCAAGATTAGAATACAATAACTTGATAGAAATTCATACTCCAAACCATGAGTTGTCCTTAGGAACTCTTAAAAATTACTGAAGGATACTTTGAGCAGTGGCTATAAAATAGCTCTTTTCGGTTGGTTCATGGGTCAGTGACAATGAGTAGCATAATGTTTTTCAGTCATACCTTATCTGTTTGTGGACAATCAGATTATACTTGTTATCCTTATACTTTTAAAGCTGCCCCACAGGGTGGGAGTTCTATAAGCAGTTTCCCATTTCTGTATCATGGTACACAGTGTTAAGATTTTTCAGGGAGGTCAGACATGACAAAAGACTTTGTCTTCAGATGGGGCTACAGCCTGAAGGGAGAGAGTCTATTCTTATCCTTACCTTCAAAGGCCTGACTTCAGCTCCTTCCCTTCCTGGAGTGAATCTGGGGTACTTAGGCCTCTGGAGTGTGACTTGGTTTCTGTGTCCAGAACAAATGTGGAGCAGGGATAGATGACCTTCAAGAAACCCTTGAGTGGTTAGGGTTAGGGTTAGGGTTAGGGTTAGTACTTAGGGTTAGGGTTAGGAAAAAAAAAAAAAAAAGAAACTCTTGAGTGAGAACAAAACACTGAATAACATGGCATGCTTCCCTATGGTTTAGGGACAAACTAATCATTGAGCAGGTATTTTTAAGGGTCTTTTCTATGCCTAGAAATGGTAATGGACTCATGAAAAGACCAAATTTTTCTTTTCAAGGATCTTGCATTCTAGTGAGATGGGACAAATAAATAGAATATTAAAAAGAACAACATGAAACTATTTCAGTGCTATGTGGAGAATTAACTCCTACACCTTTCCCACTGTGCCCTTTTTCTTTCCTAGGCCTACTACCTGGTTTCCGAATCTAAACCCATGTCTGCAACTGAAAATGTGGGCACCTGAACATTGTATTAATGTTGTTTTGTGACTCTTTTTCTTTTTCTGTTTTTACTTTGTTCTTTATATATTTAGATTAGGTATGTTTCCCAGGTCTGGTCTCTTTGCTTTGGATTACTGGACATTAATTGTTCATAGTAGACTATAAGATGAGATGGAGGGCCGGCCAAATAGCTCAGTGGATTAAAGCACCTGCAAGCAGGCACAGGGGCTGGGAGTTTGATCCCTGAGCCTGCTGTGCCGGCCCTGCCCCCAGGGCTCCCTGAGAAGGCAATTGAGACTGGTTGTGGTGGCAGCACCTGTAATCCCAGCTCTTGGGAGGCTGTAAACAGGCGGAACACTATGAGTCCAATCTAGTAGTGAGACTCTGAACACCCTGTAGACCCTTCCCTAAAGAGAGAGAGAGAGAGAGAGAGAGAGAGAGAGAGAGAGGGAAAAGGCGTAAATATTGATAGATAGAAGTGGGAATTTGAGTTACTGTACTTGCTTTACCACTTAACAGCTCTGTGTCCTTATGTACACAGTCACTACTCTCTAGAAAGTTGCTACTTTATTGACTTTTTTGGTGATGGTTAAATGACATAAGGTGTATGTGCTGAGGCAGAGGACTTGGGAACTGGAAGAGTCTTCTATCCATTCCAAGAGAATGCCCTCTTCTCTGAATTCCTTCTTCTGGAGGACTAGGAAGTTGCCTTCATCAAATTCCAGGGCATTATTGGGCCATGATGACTAGTAGGTGTAGGTCAGCATCTTAAAAAAGCATCCTTCCCAGCCCTGGCTCCTTCACTGTTCTTGCCTCCTCCTCCTTATCCAGCAGTTGGCTAGTCCAGAGCTTTTTCCATGTATGGGGAAAGCCTATAATATTTTCATTCCTCTTGTGTTCTTTTCTTGTATTCAGCTCTCGCCCATAACAGGCCATGTGTACTTGCCACATCACGCTGCCCGCACCTGAGACCTGAAGCAATGGAGTGACTTTATCTTGGATGGAAGCCTCTAGAACCAAGACCTTAAATAACGTTTTTCTCTTTATAAGTTTGCTTCAAATATTTCATTACTATAACATGAAGCTGACTAGTACACATTGCATGGAAGGAAACAAAAAACAAAAAAAAGAACAATTATATAACATAGAGAGGAGCAAATGAGAGCCTCACCTACTCACTAAAGCTGTGCAAATATCCACACTTCTGATCTTTGAGAGGCTACACTCCCTGCACCCATGAACCTCAGAGTCTTTGTATGACCAATGCATGATGAGAGAAGACTCTGCAAGCCTGACCAGTCTGTGTTGTGTGCCACACAAGGGTCACAGAGTACTCCAGCCACTACCTGAAGGGGATGGGGCTCTGGTTCCTGCTAAACATGGTCAGGTACATACAATATTCATCTCTGACCTAACCCCCTAGTCTAACCATGTGCTGTTGTCAGACTTTAGTCACCATTAGTAGGTACATTTACAGTCTTTGCAGAACCTTAAATTCATCCAGATTCTGTTACAAAAAGATACTTGGATTAGATGAACCCTAATTACTACAAATTCAAGATGTTGGTATTCAGATATTACAAAAACAAGGTAAAACAAGCATATTTTAGGAAGTAATTAACTATTTCTGTTGGAGTACTTATTAGTGATCACTCAACATTTTTCAATAATTTATTCAGTAATTGTATATTGATCACATTATGAGTGGTGTGCAGCTAGCTAAGAATTCAAGACAACTGAGGCTCGCGGACTATTGTAAATAACAAAGGAATGTGACGTGGTATCACCACTACACAATATGTGCACGACAGAGTGATGGCACAACACAGGGAGTACACAGCTCCATCCAGATGGACTAGGGAAATTTGCACAGTTGTGGCATGGTTAAATTTAGTTTGGTAAGAAAATGAGGAGTCGCGTAGATAGAGTGCATGGCAACTAATATTTGTGAGGAGGGGCGTAAATGTGAAGTGAAACAGTGAGGGAAATACCAAATCAGGTAGGAACAACTGTTCTGACACAAATGCAAATGATTCCACAAAAAACCCAACAAAAACAGAGCAGGAACTAATTCAGTCAGTTGAATACTATGCTAAAGGGATTTTATCTTGTAAAAGATTTCAGTTGTAGAATTATGCTCTGCTATTTGGGCAAGGCTATATGGGAAGCTCTCATATAATATAGATTTATCTACCCCAAACCAAAAGCAATTGTACTTCTAAAATAATTACCTGGAAGTTTCATAAAGTTTAAGCATTATTACTGGATGTACTATGTGTCTACTTTGACTGATGACATGATCTATCTTGCAATCTGGGTTACTTTTGTGATTGAGAAACAATCAAAGGAACAAGCCAGGACTGGTCCATCCAAACCAGGGCATGTAACCAAGCAACTAGACCCACATGGCTGACAGCCAGCTGGATAAACCATAGTTGCTGCTGTCTAGGGTTCAGAGGCGTAGGCATGGTAGGATGGAACGCTCTGTGATTGTGATTGTTTTGTTCAGGAATGTAGGTAGGTGTGAAATTGCGCTTCCTGCCTGTGCATGTGAGATAAAGTCGGAGCTGGACATGCTGGTGGCACTCAGAACCCCAGCTCAATTTGCAAGACTGTGGGACAAAGACCAGTGAACAAAGAAGGCCTCCTACCTCTGTCCCTTGGAAAATCGGTAAACATGAAGCTGTTTCTGGTTCTCATTGTTCTGCTGGCTCATGTACTCACAGGTAACTGTCCAAATGTACCATAAAGACGTCGGAGATAACACTGCTCACGTGAGTGGGGAAAGGAGCTTTGAGACTGTTGACTGACCAGTATCCTCAAAGTGCCTGTTTTGGAGGAGAGTGGCCAGGGATGTCAGAGGCGAGGTGTGTTCTCCAGTCCTCCCTAAAGGTGGCAATGAGCCTGTTACCTAGAATTATCTTTTGGATGCCAAACAGAGTTTTCACCCCAAAACCTGGCCACCCCCTTTCACTCAAGTTCATCATCAATGTGTGGTACAACAGTAATAGGTATCATACACAGTTTGAAGTTATGTCTGTGTCAGGTTAAAATATGTCTTCAGCAGCAGCAGTGACTTATTCCCTTTGAGTTTCCATTTTCACTTCTCCCAGTGTAATGCCTCTATTTAAAGTGAGGATTAGAAAGCTGAGAAATGTGAAACACCAAGTTCATACTGGGAGCCCTGCTAGTGAAAGATGGTTTTTCCTGTCACACTTCACATATTGTGACATCTAGAAAAGGGAGAATGCATGTCTTTCTCCATCTTTGATCTGTATTTTTTTAGAGGTGAAAATTAGAATTGGGAATAAGAGTTTTGGAACTCAAGTGGATTACTGCAAATAGGTGACAGTTTGGATCTCAAGGGGGATGGGGTCCAAGAAGAACTGAGTCTGGTGGCCGATGAAACAGTTGTCTGTGATTAAGAGGCATGTGATAGGTAAGTGAGAGAAGCCAAGAGCTGGACAAGTCCTGCAGGCAGGACAGTTGTAACAGCACTGATTGCTAAGACCAAAGAGAGCTTGGCAAGGAAATACCTGATGTTCATGTCAGTGAGTGTGAAGCCTAATTATGTGGTTATTTAAAAAGTCTGTGTGCGAATTTTGAAAAAGGTGATTTGGCTGAATTATGCTGAGGGTGACGAGTTAGTGCTTGCTGGTGACACAGAACTGAGGCTATGCTGACTTTGGAGCACAGAGCAAAGATTTCCAAGGCCCTTGGGTGTTACACAGCCCCATAATCAGGAAGTGAGCTCTCTTTTTTGTCACATATGTCCTGTTGTTCCCAGCGCCAACTGGGCATTAGCCTGGAGCCTGGAGCGTCGAATGTCCTTCACTTGGGATGAGTTTCAAGGAGCCCTGAGTTTTCTCCCATCAGCCTAAGATTCACTTTGGGACTGCAGGAGGCCATAACTTGCTGGGAACCACAACCCTGTTTTGTTTCTCCTTGGAAATTAACCTTGTTCTCATGGTTTTCCTATACACAGCTGGCGCAAAACCCCCAAGATGCTTTAATAATGTGGCAGGTTACTGCAGGAAGAAATGCAAAATAGGGGAAATATCTGAAGTGGGATGTCTACATGGAAAACTATGCTGTGTCAATGAAGAGGAAAACAAAAAGTACCACAAACTCCAACAGCCACCTCCACGGCCTGAGCAGAAGCCTGAAGCGGTGTCTGACTATGTTGTTTACCCAACTGTCACACTTGTTTCAATCCTGTGAATCAAGCACTTGTTTCCTTGCTCTCTGCTCATTCTCAATCAGAAGTGGATTAAGCCCCGGAGGCAGCAGTCAGAGACAGACCCGCTTCCTCGTGTGAGCTCGATTCCTCACATAATAAAGCCCTGTGCCTCTGCCTACATTTCTTTGTTGTCATATTAATTTTTTTGAGTACTTCCATCATGAATGAATAACTGCCATGTTCAAGGTGCTACACTAGTGAGATGGGATAGCAGGATTGAGTGAACACGAACGTCGCCTTTCCATGTGCTGATGAAAGAATATATCTCACAGAATCTCAAGTATTTCTTTTTTTGGAAAAATTAAAATACGTTATGCCTAACAATTCTCTCTCTCTCTCTCTCTCTCTCTCTCTCTCTCTCTCTCTCTCTCTCCCTCCCTCCCCCCAATAAAAAGGGTTTCATTAACAACCAAGAATTAATTAAAGGGAGGAAGATATCTGAATGTTCTAGCAACACTTATTGGGGCAGCTCTGATGGGTGGTGAAGACAGCGAGTAATAATTCCAATACAGCATTTAAAACTCATTTAGTGCATCTGGCCCCAATCTGCTTTCAGCAGTGATTCAAACATTTAGTTGATACACTCCTTAGACAAATGCTACTGTTAGGATGTTTAAGAATGTGGTACATTCTGTGTTTATTCACTAGTGTGGATTTTAACGCCTCACGAATGAAGGGACACATTGAAGAAGTGCTTCGTGAGCTAGACAGAGTCGTAGTGGGTCACAGTGGCAGGAAATGCTCTCTAAATGAGCCAAACAGAAACTTCAGTAGTCGCTGTTGGGTTTAAAACACTGGCTGTAAATAATTTCTGCACTAACATTTACTCACAGGATAAGGAAGCCAGAACCTTTGCTCCTCCACGAGGAGCTCATCATCTTATTTTACTGAGAGGAGGATAGAGAGGCAAGTATTTAGATGGAGATGGTGCAGTTTCAAAGGCACACAGGCTTTCCTTTCAGCAGCTATGACTTGAGAATTCTGGAGATGAACATAGGAAGCCATGCTAGGCTGCACTGCAGGCTTTAGGGAATTTTTGTTGGGATTTGGGCACTAGAGAGACTAACGTATGAATATTTTCAACTGAATCCTGAACATTTTGGCAATAGTGCTTACACGAGAAAATCTTCCATAGTAACAAATTCTGTTTTTTTCCTGAGCTCCACCACAGTGTCCTCAGGGATATTTTGGGGGTGTCCATTTTCTCATTCTGACACAAGGTAGGTTTAGTCCACTGTTTTTAAAGTATGTGCTCTACATTAGTCCTCGGACAAGTTAGACACACATTCCATTTTGGTTGAGTTAGTGTCAGGGAAGTACCTGGAACAAAACAGATAATTAAGCCTTGAATTCTACCTTGACTAGGTGGATGTAGTTTCCCTAGTGTCCCTGGAGCAAAGAGGTCCTGAGAACAAAGAGGCCAGAGGCGAACCACGTGATCGGCTGCTGCGAGGTGGAGAGCGCCAGGGCAGCGCAATCCAAGCCTGGTTTCTAGGCAAAGGGTGCCGCGTGACATCCACCTGCCATCCACCGGCCACAGGTTTAAATGCCGTGGTTGAGCATGAGCAGTTCCTGTCCTCCCACCTCTCTGGCTTTCTTTCTTTCTTTTTTGGTGGAACCGGGGATTGAACTCAGGCCCTCGCACTTGGCAAGGAAGTGCTTATTCCACTGAGCCATCTCCCTGGCCCTATAGTCTAGCTTTCTGTATCTTGTCATTTCTTCACCTTCTTGCTGTCCTTCATGGTCCTCATCACTCTGGGAAGTTTGAGAATCACGCAGGCCGAGGCAGGGCAGTATTGTTAGGTCTCCTTTTCTGCCTTATTTTTACACACAAAATTAAATACAAATTCTATATTGTCATTATTTATCCTTTTGGTACAGACAACGCTATTGGTATGTGATATTTTGATCTGTCTTGGAGTATTCTCCAAAATTACTTAAAATTATTTCATTTTATTTCTGTAAAGGAGTAATTTTATATCTTTTTAAAAAAATATTATGATGTGCTAATTTAAATTTTTTCTTTATTTTTGATTACTGTGTAATAAATGTATTTATGGGTTATAGCATTATATGTCAGTACATGAATACAAGAATGCCCTGGTTAATTGAGGGTAATTAATATTTTCATTCTATTATTTTGTCATGTTTGGAATATTCAAGTTCCTCTTTTCTAGTTCTTCATAAAATATATGGTAGATTACACGAATCTTATTCTCCCCCTTTGTGCTACAGAGCCCTTAGAACTCACTCTGACTTTTGATGTCTAGTCCCCATCCTCCCACTGCTAGCTCCCTACACCTGTCTGTAGAAATCACAATTATACCTTCACACTGGCTGTTTTTTATTTCAAAGAGGAAAAAAAGACTAAAAAATGATACAAAATCTCAAAACAAGATAACAATGGATAAAGGCGTAAAATGATCAAGGGATATAAACACAAACCTTTCCTTTCAATGAACCTGTAGAAATGAGTAGTATAGCTATCTATCTATCTATCTATCTATCTATCTATCTATCTATCTATCGTTTTACTTTTCCTTTTCTTTTTTCTTCTTTCCTCCATCTCAGTTTCTTTTCTGTTTTGAGCAGTTTCTTTCCATTTTCCAGTATGTATTGTACATTTTGGATCTTATTTACTCTTTAAAAGGAAGAAGAAACTGAAAAATATACTTGGTACAGGATCTCACTACACAGCATGGACTCATAGTGATCCTTCTGTTTTCAGCCTCCCCAGCACTGGGATTACAGACATGTGCCACCACTCTCAGCCTCTTCCAGCTTCTTATGCTAGGAAGACGCTATGATGTTTGCATTTGTGAGACTGATTTATTTCATTTGTGAATATGAAGATATGAATCTCAAGTTGCATCATAAAAGTCTCAAATTTATCCTTTATAGCTGAGTAGTAGTCTATTGTATAAAAATACTATTAGCTATTACAAACTACCCTGCTATAAACATAGATATACATGTATCGCTATGCTATGATATTTTAAATTCTTCTGGAAAAATATCCAGAAGAACAATATCTGGGTTGAATGGGATCTCTAATTCTAACTTTTTAAAGATCTGCTTTAGGTCCAGGCCATTCTCGGAGACCACAAACTCTAGACAGGTCCCAGCTCCAGTCCAGATCCAGAAGCTGCAGAGTAGGGATTGTCATCTACCCTGTGTTGTGCCCCTAGCCAGCAGCAGTAGGCCACCCCAGCACCAGGCCAGTTACCGCAGGGAATAAAATAAAGATATGCAACCAATATCAGAAATTACACAGGAAATATCACTATCTACCTTATAGCCACTAAAACATTAGAAAGACGATATCACACAGTATTTTAAGCCAATAAATGTGAGAATCTTTAAAATGGGAAAAATATATAAGCAAGTTGTTGGCTAAAAGAGGTAGAAAATGAAATTACCCTTTAATGTGTAAAAAAACCAAACAAACTACAATAGTTAATATTTTCTACAAGGAGTTCAGTCTCAGTTAACTTAACTGTTGAATGCTACCCAAAATTTAAGGGAGAAATAGCAAACCTAGGCCTCTATGGGCTGGCACTGTGCTCTTAACAACCCTGCTCCACACATCACTATTCATTGAACTATATACTTGCTGTGGCTTCACTAGTTTTTTCTTAAAGTCCTTTTCCTGTTCCAAAAGCCCATGTTGCTTTCCATGTTACCTTTAGTTGTCCTGTCGCCTTCATCTCCTCTGATCTGTAACAATTTTGCAGAATTTTCTTGTTTTTGATGAACTGGACAATGTCGAGGAGTACTGGTCAGATATTTTTCAGAATATCACTTTTAGTTACTTTGATGTTTTCTCATTGTTTGTCCAGGGTTATAGATTTTGGGGTGGAAGATGGCATAGTGAGACACTATTCTTATCACATTATACCGGAAGCTCATGGTATCAATAGGAATTTCTCCATAAACTTGGAAACATGATTTTATCAGGCTTATGTGGTTATCTTTCTCTTTTTTTTCTACACTGTTCTCTTTGGAAGTCGGTGAAGGGGGAGAGAGAGCCTGAGAGTAATCTCTGTCTCCTCAAGAAGGGAATATTTATAATAAATTAGTTGCAATTACTCTATATGGTATATCTGTCCTTTCTCAGAAAATTATTAATTTATTTGGGCTGGTGAGATGGCTCAGTGGTCTAAAGCACCTACTTAGAACAAGCTTAGCAAAGCACAGGGACCGCGGTTCAATCCCCCAGCACCACATGCCAGCCAGCCCGGCCCCCTGGTGGGCTGAGCTGGCCACACACACACACACACACACACACACACACACATAAATAAAATTAAAAAAATTATTAATTTATTCAATTATTCATAGCAACAAGGTTTCATAGCTATTTACTTATACATTATATTCCAATGCTATGTAATTTATTTTATTGCTCAAATTGTCCCAGCTTTGGTCATTCAAATCTCTTTCAGATTGATTCCTGACTTTAATTTCATGCTCCATTCTTCCAATTTTTAAATACTTTCTTAATTTTTGCCACTATAAGATCTTTTAGCCTTATCTTTCGCATTCCCTGGCTCAGCTCCAGAATAGGAGATAAGAAGGTTTAAAAAAAAGAGCACATGCCACAAATTAGTGGATGAATGAAATCTTAAAAAATGCCTACAATTGCTATGATGACGTGGTATAAGAAACGAATTGGCAAATGAATGTGAAATGTAGTAAGAGAAGAAACTTTCATGTTAATCATATTTAAAAGGTGTATCTTTAAGAATAAAGTGCAGTGTATACCTGGATCATCTTTGTGTTGTCTTGGATATCAGAACAATAAAATCTCATATAATAATGCACTTCAGCCTAATTTCTATTCTTTACATTTCACCCTAACTCCAAAGAGTCCTGATACCACAGAACAATAGAAATGATGACAAGGAAGCTTTTCTCTGCCTGCCTCTGCTCCACACAGTGAGCTCTGAGACAGCAGAATCTCCCTCATTTGTCTTCCCAGTTCACTGCTGCTATTTGTTTGTTTGCGTTTAGGGAACTAGCTCTAATCAGCTTTTTGGTAGGTTCTGAGTTGTCTTTATCAGTTCATTACCTGGCACACAGTAAATGTTTATTTTCTGGGTAAAGAAAAGAGTCAGGAGCTTGGCAATGAATCTTACTTATTATTATTTATTTATTATTTATTAGAATCTGCTTGAAAGTCATTCTGGTGATCAAGCAAGCAGAAGGTAGAAGATGAGGCTCTCACCACCTTGGTGTATGGGAACGAGAAATAAATGAAGGAAAACTTGTAATTGATCTATGTGTGATATTCCTGGGGGTTGAGAACGTTTCCGCTGCTTCTCCGTCTTGAGGAAGAGTTAATGCGAATGGTGGTGGCTTTGGACGAGGTGGCTTTGTAATTTTTTTGCGTTCTTCCAGTTTCTTGATGTTGAGGCAGCAGTATCTCCCATTTGCACACAGCACCTCACGCATTTCAGTGACCTTGCAGATTTTCCTGCAGTATCCCTGTACATAGTTTCCCCAGCATTTCTTAAGTTGTTCCGTTACTGTGCACATGAAAGAACAATAGGCTAAGGTCAGTGTTTGAGACAGAGGATGACTTGGTTACGGGGAATGGATAAGAGATTGATAGAGGGGAGGAACGGAGGTATTCTAGTCTCATCTGAAAGCAGATTCTCTAAAAAAGGACCTCAGCAAATCTCCCTCCCCTGAATGCTCCTAGGCTACTGAGTCCTTACTGCTGCCCCATCTCTGACACCCAGAGGAATTGTCACTGTGCATTTGTACCGAGTCAAATTCTGCTCCTGTGTTCACATCCACTACTGTGGTCAAGAATCACTTGCTTGTTAGTCAGGTTTTTTTTCTCCTTCCAAGATCTTCCTCCCCTATTTATTCTCAGTATCACACACTTGTGCCAGGGCATGTCTTCCTTTTGTTTCTATGTCATCACAATACTCTGGTCACCTTTCTAATGCCTGAACTTGCTTTATCTCTCTTTGACTTCCCACCCCCCACCTCCACCTCCTGAGGGGGGAATCACTGTGGTGTGCAGACTCCTGTTCATCTTTCTCTCTCTCTATATATTTTTTTCCTTTAGTGACTTTAATAATTTTAGTGAGATAAGAACTGGGATATTCCAATTTTGGCTTCTGTAAACAAGGATGTTGCCTTCAGTCCTAAATTCCAGAACTCCTCTGAATCTTAGAAACTTAGGGGCAAGCTAGATCATTAATATTCCTATAATAAGAGAGAAAGAAGAGATCTAGTTTTAAGAGAGAAAAGGACACGTAAGCTTTAAATTATAGTATGTACTAAACACCATGCTAGGTGGCTTTACATCGGTTGTATCACTTAATAAAACCTCTGTGGGCCTGCTGTTATCATCTCCACAGATGAAGGAACTGAGGCTCATGGAATCTCCACTGTTTCCTCCTCAAAGTTGACAAATGTGATAGTGAAGTCATATTTCTTAAATCTGACCCCGAAGTTGGAGCTCTTCCTATTATTTACACACTATGGCTTAATAGGATAAAATGTAAGTTTGAGTGGAAAAAATGGGTGAGGGTCAGAGTAACAACTATGCAAAGAAATAAAGATATCTTGAGCTGTTTGGCTCATTCTTTTCAATAATAATGCCTTTTGGAGGAAATGATGACCTCTTTTCAGATCTGTGACTACCTTTTCTTTTTTGTATTTAGTACAGGGTCTACAGGGTCTCACTAAACAGATCGGATTTGTAGTGATTCTCCTGTTTTCAGCCTCCCAAGTTCTGGGATTATAGGCACACGCCACCATACCCAGTCTGTGACTACTTAATTTTAAGGACAATACCATGGGCTGAGAAATAGGTCATTTCTCTCTGTGGGTAGACTTTGGTCTTCTCTGGGAACCCTATTTCCCCATACTGTGAAGTAGCATATGCCCCTGGGCTCTTGGAAAGACTCCAACCCATTGTTGATGTGGGTGAGGGCCTGGAAGGCTCTGGGTTACCTGTGGGCTTCTGGATCAGCAGAATTGCAATGATCAAGAAGAGATTCATGATCAGGCTTCTCAGATGTGGAGGAAATAAAAGCTTCTGGTCCTGAGAGTTGAAGACTATATCAGCTTCTTCAGTCTTGGATTCTTATGCACTGAACCAGAACAGATGATGTGATAGAATGAGCGCCCCCAGACTTGGGACCTGTGGGGCTGGGCAGCATGGAGGCGGGCACAGGAAATTGAAGGTCACCCTCTTCACCCACACACAGAATTCAGAGACACGGCGTGTTCCACCCGTTACTCCTGGCACCATCTGTAGGCTGTCAAATGCTGGCGGGAGGGTCTATGCCTTCCCTATTTTGGCCATCGGGCCCAGCTGCACTAAGACAGACATCTACTCACCTCTCAGAAATAGGACAATAAAATGGAGACACAAATCTAAAACTCCAACAAGAAGAATTTCTAGAGGTCTACTCATAATAGTTTTCTTTCATGTTTGAGAAGTAATGATAGCAATTAACCACTAAGAAGAATATATGCAGTGTATTATTTGTTGAAAAAGAAAAAAAAAAAAAAGAAAAAAAAAGAGAAGTAATGATGAAAGAGGATCTGATCTGAGGTCATCTGCTTAGAAGTTTGAATGTTTAAAATTCTTCAACATGAAGCATGGCTGGTGTGTGTGTAAAGTGCATGACACTGAAATCTCATTCAGTGACCTTTATGTTACAGGAGAGAGAGAGAGAGAGAGAGAGAGAGAGAGAGAGAGAGAGAGAGAGAGAGAATAAGCAGGACTTTTTCCCTATTTGTGCACGATGTTTTGGGAAATTTTTTTCTTCTTCTTTTGTGTTTGAGACAGGAGTTTACCCTGCAGTCCAGCCTGGCCTTCAACTTACTTTGTAGCCCCGGATGGCCTCAAACTCATAACAATTCTCCTGCCTCAGCTTCCCAAGTGGGATGGAACTTCTTAATATAGTTATTCTATCCTCTTTACTAAGTATTAACTACTGGATGATATCAAGCCAGGTGTCTCAGAAGTACTAAAATATGCCACAAGGTGGGAGATATTTCTCACGTATTCCAAAATCTCCATACCTGGGTATCATTGGATACATATTCAACACCAAAGCAAACACTAACCTAGATCATATATGTCAACTAGAATGGAGGAGGGTAAAATATTGCAGAGGATTAAAGACAGCATCCCTGAATAACAGAAAGAATAATCTCAGGATGTTCCTTTGTCAATCGTAGAAAGTAAATCTAATTCCAAAACATTTCACATAGAGGAAAGATCTGCAGAGTTTTCCCAAATTCAAATGAAACTCCGTAAACTAAACATACTTGCATATTGAACTTATTGTAAGGTGTTTAGTCTATTTCTAAAGAAAACTTCACAGTTGTTCTCACAAAGGACCTGATACTAATCCTTGTTTATTTTAAGCTGAGAAACACACATTCAAGATTCTGTTATATACTATGAACCAGGCAAGATTCTAGTAATAAAATGGTGGGTAAGGTATCAAGAGCATTTCTTTTGATCTTCAGAGCAGATGAAACGTAGCAGTAAGCCTGTATTTGTGGGACTCATAGGCCCTAGTGTGCCCATCAGCACCCTGGATAGACAGTGAAGTTGTCTTTTGGCTATTCAATGACAGTGCTAACTAGATGATAACTACCCGGTGCCTGGGGCATTCATTCAGTCCTTATGACCCAGCAAATACTCTAACTCAGAACTCAATACAGGGCACTCTTTTCCAACATCCAGTGTTCATAGGTTCAGCAACCACAGGGCAACACCTCAGGCCTCTAAAAAGGTCTTGTGCTAGATTTGATAAGGATTTGGAGACAGCAGCTGCTTTTCCATGCATAGAATTATTGCTTTCATTCTGTCAGGGATTTTGTTCAGTAAGTGCCTAAATCCAGTGCTCCCATGTCATGAGATTCTCAAGACCAAGGGCCAGCTTCAATGAATGTGCAAAGCCTCTGAAGAATATGCCTCAGAAGTCGTGCACAGTTGTAAGTCAGGTTACACATTCATGTTGTAATTATGGGATCTGGATATGAGAACAGAATGTAAGATAGGTAACTACCACTTTAGAAAAACAGTTCTGCAGAGCACAGCGGTCAGGGTTTGATTCCTGGTGTGCCGTGCCAGCCACACTCCCGAGGCACACTGAGATGGTAATTGAGACTGGGTGTGGTGGTGCATGCCTGTAATCCCAGCACTTGGGAGGCTGAAAACAGGAGGATCACTATGAGTCTGATCTGTGTAGTGAGTCTCTGTAGACCCTGTATTAAATACATAAAAATAAATAAAAACCAATTCTGTTAACATTGCTATAATAGTTCAGTATATGGTTTTCCCAGTAGTTTTTTTCTTATGTTGTCCTTGCACATTTTTAAAAGCCCTTTACTTTAACATTACTTTCTTGCAGCATTATCTTTTATAAACATTAATGAGGGCTGCTGCTTTTAAAAAATGCTAAAGGAAATAATAGCAGGAGAAATCCTGTGCAGCTTTAAACTGTTCATTAAGCTCACTGGAGGCTAAATGAATAGAGCCACCTCCTTTCTTTCTTTCTTTCTTTCTTTCTTTCTTTCTTTCTTTCTTTCTTTCTTTCTTTCTTTCTCTCCTTCCTTCCTTCCTTCCTTCCTTCCTTC
>NW_004524613.1:1772299-1776011 GCF_000260255.1 Octodon degus
TTTTTTTTTTCTTTTCTTTTCTGAGACAGGATCTTGCTGTGCAGTTCAGACTGGACTTGAACTCTCTTTGTAGCCCAGGCTGGTCTTGAACTTGCAATGATCCTCCTGCCTCAGCCTCCCAAGAGCTGGGATTACAGATTTCCTAGTCTTAACATGGAATAAGCACAATTTATTCCAAAGATGGCACACTGAAACTTAGCTCATGTTTACTCTTGGGTGTTTAAGTACTATTGGGCATTTCACAGCAAGAACTTGGCATCAGCAAATATGACAAAACTAACTCTAAACTGCTAGTGTTCCTGCTTTGCAGGGGATGGGCTAATACTGGTATGTTAGGTTAAAAGCTATCAATACTTGGGGCCCTGTGATGATTATATTTCTAATTCATGTACTGTACATCTATAAGTGAAAATAAAATGCTATATTCTTCTTTAAAAAAAAAAAGAGAAACAAGAATTGTTTTAGTCACTGTTACCCCACTAACCCACCAGCAATTTTCTTTTTAAAATTCTTGTCTTTCTAACCTTAGCCTTTAGACCAAGTCTTAGTTGTATGGAAACACAAAAGATTCCAGTAGGCAAAACAATTTTTTTAAAAAGAGAGAGAGTAGAAAATTAATAGATAAGACATTAGAAATCATACACAATTTCAAAAAACTGAAGATACTGTAGGTATCCAACAATGATTGTTGTGTAGCACATTGTTGTCTTCAGTGTAGTTGCTCAGATTACCAGGTATAACATGTAAAATTAGTCAAAAAAAATTTTAAGCATTAACTGCCATTTTCAAATTAGTAGTACAATCATTTTAGCTATCCTGTGTACATACATGTATGATTTTCTCCTTCTTTTTCCTCCCTTCTTTTCTCCTTTCAGTCATCCCATTTGTTCATTCTTTTTTTAAATTAGAAATCTCAAATTTACTACAAAGAATGAAAAATTCCACTTCCATACTAATTATATATTCAAACGCAAACATTTCTGACCAGTAAACAAAATACAAGTACCAATGCCAATGTTGTGTGTGTGTGTGTGTGTGTGTGTGGGTGCGTTTTGATTGTATTTACAAATTCATTCTCATTGTAAATAATAACCTTAGTTTCAGTTATGGTATTTAAAAACATTTTCCTTTCTACCACTTTTTGGTATTTTCAGAGTTTACAAAATGTGCCTTTTATTATACTTTTATTTGAACAGTATGCTTCCCCATTATCCTTTTTTTTTTTTTTTTTCGGAACCAGGGATTGAACTCAGGCCCTATCCATTTTCTATAGTAAAATATTTTAACTTCTTTTTTTTCAGAAAGCATTTAAAACATTTACCAGCTGGAAATACTTAATATTGGTATAAGTCATTTACACGGCTTTTCTTTAAATGCTGTAAGCTGTGTGAAATGCTAAATTATGGAAATAGTTGCTTGATTCATGCTATTTTCTTTAAAAGTGGCTGTTTTTCTAGGACTGCTTATATAGCAGAATATTTCTTTTTTCAATGGAGGTTAAGTACATCTCTTAATTGCAAAGACTGAATCAATTGATTTTACCAGGGGCCACAAAATTTTGGAAACATCTAATATGAAAAGTACCAGTGTTCGTATTAACACGATGTTACAGTTTGTGTCTAGTTGTCCCCAAAAGCCTCATGTAAGTTATGGGGCAGATGAGCCTGGAGGAGCAACAAGTGGCTTGAGGGGCGGGGCCAGAGGACCAGGGCGGGCCCGAGGGGCGGGGCCGAGAGGTGTGACCCGTTAAACTGGCTAGTAGCCTGTGCTTTCTCGAAGATGTGGAGAGGGTCATCCTGGACACGGCGGTGCCCCAGCTTCTCCTCCAGTGTCTTGAAACCTCCCGTAACTGTGAGCTAAATAAACCTTTCCTTTCTTCATTTTGAGTGCTGGGTATTTGTCCCAGCAATGGGAGAAGAGTAACTAATACACATGGCCTGTCGGACAAGTGACCTGTACAGAGCAAATGCAGCCCAGGGCCACCTCCAGAGGCTACCAGACGCTCTCTGGCGACCCGGCTCTAAGAACTTCCCAGGTGAGAAAGTGAAGCAAGCAAGACTTCCCCCCGCCCCAGAATATACTCTACACTTTTTACCCTTACAATCCTCTGAGAATTTTGATGGAAAATGTTCCTGTGGCCCAAGGAAATCAAGGTGATGACAGTGAGGACCCTCATGCCCATCTGCAAGTGTGACAGGTTTGGTGTAGTTCCTAACAATGTTCAACAGTGACCACTTTACAGCCACTGACACACCGGTGGCCCCAGTTTACTGGCACAAGCTATTTCCTTATGAGCACTTACATAGTAAGAACAATGTCCACATTTTCAGCAGTATTTACACAGTACATGAAATATGTTGTCAAACATCAAAGCAAAGGACCAGACCCTTGGTGTACAATTAATAATTAAGACTCCAGAGCATGAACCCAACCCCAGATTCAACCAGCCAGGGCCTACCGACAACCATCTTCTGGGAAACTATTACACAAGTTATGGCATACAGACAAATGAAAGGACCTGTTCACAGCAGAGCAACCGCATTCACCAATTAAGAGCTGTACATCACCACACTCTTCCTACCCCGGCACAAAGACTCAAAACAATCAAGTGGAAGCATCAGAGTCCATTGAGGCATTTTATTTGTATATTTTGCATCCTTAGAAAAAGAATCCCAGGATTTTTCCTCCTGTCTGTTTTCATCACACTTCTTTGCGATCCATGACGCCAGCTGATGTCAATACAATGAAACTAAACTGACGAGATGGGAGCAGGTTATTCTGCCATTTTTCCAGGTCTTTCAGCTGCACATCAAACTTGGGGCTGATCATGCCACACTTGTTTAACCTGCCTCTGAGGTTCACAACAATTTTTCCAGCCCTGTGATCATCAATGATTTCAAATTCACCAATGTAACCAGGCTTCATCATCACAGTTAGAAACTGGATAATGACTTTGGAACACGGCCTAATGAGGACCCGGCATTTGCCTTTCTTTTTGGCATTGCTGATGCTCTTGAGAGCATCAGCCAGGATATTCATGGGCACCATTATGGCGGCACAGAAAGATGGCAGAAAGACCCCATTTGTTCAATTTTTTTGAGCAGTTTCTTTCCCTTTTACTGTATCTATTGTACCTTTCAGAATTTATTTACTGTTTCAGGTTTTACACTAGAGACACAATATGTTTACACATGCAGGTCTGATTTATTTCACTGATGACTATATAACCTCTAATTGCATTAATTTACTATAAAATTTTAATTTGCTATAAAAGCCTCAACTTTATCTTTATAGGTGAGTAGTACTCCATTATATATAAATACAATGTATTTTTATACGTTCCTGAGTTGATGGGCATTTGGGTTGTTTTCCAGATTTATCTATAACAAATTGTGCTGCTATAAAGATGGGTGTACGCCATATTACAGTGACATGATGTTTTCAGTTCTTCTGGAAAACTACTCAGAAGGAGAATAGCTGGGTTGATTGGGACTCCTAATCTTAGTTTTTTGAGGCATCTCCACACTGATTTTCACAGAGGTTGTACCAGTCTACACTCCCTCCAACAGTGGAGAAGAGTTCCTTTTTTCCACAGCCCCTCCAGCATTTGTTATTGGTTGACTTCTTCTTCTTCTTCTTCTTCTTCTTCTTCTTCTTCTTCTTCTTCTTCTTCTTCTTCTTCTTCTTCTTCTTCTTCTTCTTCTTCTTCTTC
>NW_004524613.1:1776586-1777186 GCF_000260255.1 Octodon degus
AGAAATCTATTTTTTCATCCAGTAGATTTAGTGTTTATGTTTTAATATTTAACTCTTTATTCCATTTTCACTTTAGTTTAGTGAATGGTGATAGAGCTGGATCTACTTTTAGCTTTTGGAATGTGAAAAGCCAGTTTTCCCAGCACCATTTGTTAAAGAGGCTATCTTTATTCCTGTTAGTGTATTTGATCCCTTTGTTAAAGAAAAGGTGTCTGAATGTGTTTGTAGTTGTGTCTGAATCATCTAATCTGTTTCATTGATCTTCAGGTCTTTTTTTTTTTTCTTTTTGCCAATAGCATGCAAATTTTATCACAGTAGTTTTGTAGTATAATTTCAAATCAAGGATTATGATGCCTCCTTCTTTGCCTTTGTTGGTTATTAGTTCCAGATGAATTTGCGGAATGGTTTCTCTAGATCTGTCAGGTAATTGTAATTTGGTGATGGTATTTTTATGAGGATTGCATTAAATCTGTGTAACAGTTTTAGGAGTACGGCCATTTCACAATATTGGTTCTTCCTATCTATAGGCAAGGAATGTATTTACATTTTCTGAAATTCTCTTTGATTTCTGTTTTCAGAATATTGTAATTTTCATTATAT
>NW_004524613.1:1777286-1779839 GCF_000260255.1 Octodon degus
CTGAACCAGGGATTGAACCCTTTTGCTTGCCAGGCAAGCGCTTATTCTACTGAGCCATCTTCCTGGCTCCCTACCTCTTTTGATAGATTAAATCCTAAATATTTTTTTGGGGATGCTATTGTGAAGGGTGTGTTTTCTTTAATCTCTCTCTCTCTCAGTGAGTATGTTATCTATGTAAAGGAATGCTATTGATTTTTGGGTGTTGGCTTTGTATTCTTCTATGCTACTGGATTTGCTTATTAATTATAAGATCCTCTTGGTGAAGTTTTTGGGATCTTCCACATAAATTATCATGTCATCTGTGAATAATGATAAATTAACTTCTTCCTTTCCAATTCTTATTCCTTTTATTTCTCTCTCTTGTCTAATTGCTCTGGCTAATGTTTGCAGAGCTATATTGAATAGGAGTGGTGATAGTGGACATCCTTGTCTTGTACCTGATTTTAGAATGAAAGCTTTCAGTTTCGTTCATTTTGAATGATGCTGGCTGTTGATGTGTCACAGATGGCTTTTCTCAGATTGAGGTAAAGGCCATGTCTTCTGATTTTCTGCTGGGTTTTTAATCACAAATGGGAGTCAGACCTTATCAAAACCTTTTTCTGCATTGAAATGATCATGGAATTTTTGTTTTTGACTGTGTATTACATTTATAGATTTGTGTATGCTGAACCATCCTTATATCCCTGAGGTGAATTATATCATGGTGTATAATTTTCTTGATGATTTGCTGCATTCTATTTGCTAGAATTTTATTGACTATTTTTGCATTTATGTTAGGTGTTGGGAAATTGACCTATAGTTTAATTTTTTGATTGGTCTTTCTTTAGATTTGGTATCAGTGTAATACTTGCTTCCAAAAATGAGTTAGGGAGAATTGATCCCTCTTCAGTTTCATCGAAGAGTTTGAGGAGTATCAGGGTTAAATCTTTTCTAAATTTCTTATAGAATTCAGCCTTGAATCCATTAGGACCTGGTCTTTTCTTCATTAATAAGTTTTTAATTAAATTTTGAATCTCATTTACTGATATTAGGTTATTCAGAATTTTTGTATCTTCTTGATTCAGTTTTGGTAATTCATACATCTTTAGGAATCTTTCCATTTTTTCTGTTTTTCATCCTATGAAAGATTTTCAAAGTAAGTACTGAAGATCTTTTGAATTTCCACAGGCACTGTAGTCATTTTACACTTTTCATTCATTATTGCATATGAATGAATAAATTTGAGTTTTTTGTTTCCTTTTTCTGATAAGGTTGGCTAGGGGTTTGACAGTTCAGGCCCATGTGGAAACCTGCTGAATCACCATGGCATCTCTCCAAGAGGGTGACAAGCCCAAAACAATTACCTCTTCCTTTTCTTCTTCCCAGCCCTTCTGCCATCCCTTCCCACATGGTTGAAGAGATATCCAATGAGCCATAACAATGTCATCACCCTGCCTCCCAAGGTCCCTCAATCAGAAAACTCTAAAAGCAGTTGCCTTCCTTTGTCTAGTTAGAGGATGCTCGCATCTCTTTCTCTGTGGTCCTCTCATGCCCACAATAAAAAGCCTCCTTTATTTTTCCTGTGTCTTTACTGTGGAAAAAAAACCTAACAGGTTCTTCAGTTTTGTTTAATCTTTCAAAGAAGCAATGCTTTGATTCTTTTTTTGTGTGTGTGCACTTGCCAGACAGGTGCTTATTCTACTGAGCTATCTCCCTGGCCCCCTTTTGATTCATTAATTGTTTGTATTATTTTATTTGTTCCCATTGTATTAATTTTTATTCTGATCTTTATAATTTCCTAACTTTGTTGGGGTTTGTGCTTGACTTGCTTTTCTTTTTCTAGAAGCTTGAGGTATTGCATTAGGATATTTATTTGTAAAGAAGAAAAAAAAGTGGGTTGGGGAGATGGCTCAAGGGCCTGAGTTCAATCCCCAGTTCTGGAAAAAAAAAAAAAAAAAAAAAAGGATATTTATTTGTTCTCATTCTGTTTTTCTAATGTGAAAGTTGACCACTATAAATTTGCCTCTCAGGACTGCTTTCACTACATCCCACAAATTTTGGTAAGTTGTGTTTGAATTTTTGTTTGATTGTAGATATTGTTTAATTTCTTCCTTAATTTCATCTGTGACCCATTAGTTGTTCAGGAATTATTCAATTTCCATGTGTTTATGAAGTTTTTGCAGTTTATTTTGCTGTTAATTTCCAGTTTCATTACACATGGTCAGACAATATGCATGAGATAATTTCAATTCCCTTGCATTTATTTAAGCATGTTCTATGGACTAGTACATGTTCTATTTTAGACAATGTCCTATGACCAGCTGAAAAGAATGTGCATTCAGATATTGTTGGATAAAACACTCTGTAAACCTCTACTAAGTCAATTTGTTCAAAGGTTTTGTTCAGTTCTGCTACCTCCTTGCTAATTTTTTTTTTTTTTTGCCTAGTTGATCTATCTCTTTGTGACAATGAAGTGTTAAACTCCCCAACTACAATTATGTTGCTGGTTTTTTTATTTTTCATGTTGGTTAAAATTTGTCTTATATAGTTGGGTGCTCCTGTATTTGGTGCATA
>NW_004524613.1:1780762-1781634 GCF_000260255.1 Octodon degus
TCTTCTTCTTCTTCTTCTTCTTCTTCTTCTTCTTCTTCTTCTTCTTCTTCTTCTTCTTCTTCTTCTTCTTTCTTCCTCTTCCTCTTCCTCTTCTTCTTCCTCTTCTTCTTCCTCTTCTTCTCTTCAGAATGCGATGTTTTTAGTCACCAATAATCTAAAGCCCATTTCTGGATGTTCTTTTCTCACATATACTTCATTTATTTTATAAAAGCAAAGCCTTGTATGTGGCAACTGTCTAGTCCTCAGACTCTGATCCATCTTCATCTTGACTAATCTGGAAGCATTGGAGTTCATAAGTCTCTTTGTCAGATGCAACCACGTGAAGCCAAACATGAAGATTATCCTTTTTTTTCTTTTTGTTTTGTTTTGTTTTGTTTTGCAGAACTGGGCCCTTGCACTTGCCAAGGAAGTGCTTATTCCACTGAGCCATCTCCGGGGCCCAAGACTACCCTTTAAGATACTTCTTCATAAGATATTTCAAATACCTATTAGAGAACTGTTTCTTGGAAACAGCTGTGATCTTATTCTTGAAATATTCAGTGTGAATAACATTCCCAAGGTTTCCAGTTTTTCCATTGACTTTAATCTTCTCCCTCAGAAATTGTTCAAAATTTACAGAATCAAAAATTCCATCTTCTACTGGATGAGTATAGTCCAAATTAAACTTCCAGATTGACCTCTTAGGCTTGTCTTTCTGCAGTGCCATCTTGACAGCAGTGGAATGATCAGAGAGCTCTAAGCTCTCTTGGCTTGATTGTTTGTGTTTGAGAATCTGCTGTGATTCTGATTGGCTTCCATTGATACATGATCTGTTTCTTTTTCCCAGTGGCTTTTTTTTTTTTTTTTTTTTTTTTGGTGGAACCGGGGATTGA
>NW_004524613.1:1781980-1805325 GCF_000260255.1 Octodon degus
GTTCCTTTCATGGTTGCTAGCTGCAATGATTTCTTCAAGGTCTGAAAGTCTATCTCCAATTTCATTCAGATAGTTTTGCTAGTTTTTAATGGAATTTTTAATTTCAGATATCTCTTTGATCTCTTTCATGCACTGTAATTCTTTCTTATATTGTTCATTCAAGATTTCCATCATTTTTTTATGCTCCTGTATTTTTAAAATCTATGCCTTCTTTAGATATGCTCAGTAATTCTTTTATTATGGTTATCATTTTTTTTTAACCTGAGAGATTATTTCTGATCTGACTTCCTCTATACCTGCTTGGACTTGTTTCTTTACTTCAGTTACTATCATTTCAAAGACTTCAGGTGTGTGACTTCCAATTTCTTCTATGTTGATGTCACCTGGACTTGTTCTGGGTGAGCTGGGGACCTGAAATTGCATTTTGGCTCATCATTTTCTATATCAGAAAGGTCTTTATTTTTTATTTATTTTTTTTCATGTTCTATTATCTTTAATTAAACAGAGATCTCTGTAACATGTCATTAGAGACCATTTCACCCACTGCTCTGTTTGGCTGCCAGCCTCTTATCTCTCTCTTCAGCAATGGTGAGACGGATTCCTTTTCCTCGTGGAAGAGAAATCCACGGCTTGCTGCCTTTACCGATGACAAAGATGTTGGAGACCCGGGTGGCAAAGCTGTTGCCGTTGGCATCTTTCACATGAACCACATCAAAAGAGCCAGGATGCTTCTCTCTGTTGGTGATCACTCCAATTCTTCCCAAGTTAGCACCTCCGGTCACCATACACAGGTTACCAGTGTCGAACTTGATGAAATCGGTGATCTTGCCAGATGACAAATCAATCTGGATGGTGTCATTGACCTTGATGAGAGGGTCAGGGTAGCGAATGGTGCGAGCATCGTGGGTGACCAGATGAGGGATCCCTTTTGTGCCCACAAAGATCTTCCTCAGAAAGGTCTTTATTTTGATTTCAGTGATAAACATTAAGAAATTTTGGTAGTAGGTACCTATATCACTATTATCAAGGCCACCCTAGGAAAAATCTCTTTTTCAAGGATGTCTTCTCTGTGTCAGAGATTCTTGGTTTGTGTCTGTCTTGAGATCCTGTCTTCCCAATTAATTGATGGTGGGATGTTGATTTCTGTTTGCAGTGTCCTTCATCTTTAGATGTAGGGCTTTGATGAGGTCATTACATCAGTGCTTCCCAGTATTGTTACTCAAGGGAGAATAAGTGGTTAAAACAGATATGATCTCCTGGCTGCAGTAGTACAATAACCAAAATGAGAAAATCAAGCAAAACTTAGAAATTGACAGGCTTTGGTAATGACTGGTTTTATACTTTAGATTATAGGAGCAAAGTCTATAGTTAACAGAATAAATCATAAATTGAGAGTTTGTATGTGAAATGTTTCCCCTTGTTAGAATGGATTTGCCCTTTGTTCCTCTGGCCAGGCAGTTTCCAGGTCCCAGGTACTTCACTTCATGTAAAGAGATGGTGCAGACTCCTGGATTCCTCTGACCACGCTAGTTACCCAAGGTCCTGGGCATTTCTGCATGGGTTATTGGTCCTACAATGTAGGGGAATGGGCTTGGTACCTGCAATCCTTGCCAAAGCAATCTTGAGCAAAAATAATCTGGAGCTATCACACTACCTCACTTTGAAATATGCAGTAGGTGTACATTAATCAGACTGCATGAACTTGGCTAGAAAACAGACCCATAGATGAATGTAACAGGATAGAGGGCCAAGAATAAGCTCATGTGTTCACAGTTCATTAATTTCTGACAAAGGTGTCAAGAACATGTAATGAGAGTGGGATTGACTTTTTTTTTTTTTGGCCAGCTCAGACAACCCTGAGGGTGGGGCTGGCAGAGCATATGGTACCTGGGATTGAACTTTGGTTCCCTGCACCTGCCTAAGCTTGCCTAGACAGGTGCTTTAGACCACTGACTTATCTTGCTGGCCCCAGGATTGGCTTTTTAACAAAAGGTTTTGTGTATCTAGGAATGGTGGTACATATGTGTAATCCCAGGATTCATGAGGTTAAGGCAGGAGGATTGCCATGGGTTTGAGGCCAGCCTGGGCTACATGGTAAGGTCAAAGGCCCACCACCTAGACTACCTGGGGAGGCTATGTCTCAAAAAAGTCTGAAAAAGTTTTAGGAGCAAGTGGGTTTTATATGCAGAAGAACAGAATTAGACTAATTTCACACCATGTTTAAAAATAACACTTAAAGTGAATTAGAATTACATGTGAGAGCCAAATCTATGAAACTACTGGAAAAGAAATACTTTTTGTTGTATTGAAATATTTATTAAATTACTAATATTTTATTAAATATGGCTTGAACTGAAGGACAGAGAATATCAAAGTATGTTAAAATTGAAAATGTTATTTGTTGGGTGTCACTCACATTATATACATAAGGTATCTAAACAAACCAGAATATCTGAAAATGAGTCATCTAAGGTTCTTATTAAAAAATCTCTATCCTGGGACTTCTGTCTATGTACTCTAAGAAGGGCCTTTGAGAGTGGAACCTGAGTAGTCTGCACTTTAACAATATTTAAGGAAATGAATATATACCTCTCTTTAATTTTTTATTATTTATTCACTTTTTAGTAAGGGTCTACAGGGTCTCACTACGTAGATCAGAATTGTAGCGATCCACTTGTGTTCAGCCTCCCACAGAACTGGGATTACAGGTGCATACCACCATGCCCAGTCTCAATCACCATCTCAGTGCACCCCTTTAATTTTTTACAGTACTGGGGATTGAACTCAGAACCTCACGCTTGCCAGGGTGTTGCTTACTCCGCTGAGGTGCATCCTCAGTGTATCTTTTTAATTTTGTTAATTTTTTGTTAGTACATATTTGTGTATTTTGTGTTACATAATAAACACTTTTAAAAGAAGAAATGCCAGTGGATGAGGATGTCTGGAAAAGGGGGCTGTCAGGTACTTTTGTTAGGAAAGTAAATTGGCATAGACAACACTGTACAAAAACAGTATAGAGATTCCTCAAAAAGCTAAAAACAGATCTCTCCTATCCAGCATAATTTAGCTCTTTTTCTGGGTATATATCCAAAGATATCAGCATAGTAATAGGGAACTGCACACCTGTGTTTATTGCTGCACTATGCACAATAGCTAAATGTGGAAGCAACCTAGATATCAGTGGATAAATGGATAGAGTAATGCACTTTCTCATATGTAGGAGTCAAAACATTGAGCTGAAAGAATAGTGATTACTAGAGGCTAGAAAATGTGGGAGAAGGGAGAGGTTAGGTACCAGAAATAGGTGGAAGTAATCAGTTAGACAAGTGGTCTTCAGTTGAGAGAGGGACTACAGTTCATAATGATCTATCTACAGTTTATGGGTAACCAGAGAGAGGAGCTTGAGGCCTCTAAACACAAAGTAATGATAAAGAGCTGGAATGTTAATTACCTTGACCTTAAAAGTACATATTGTATGCATGTTTGGAAATATAATCTGATACCCCATAAATATGCAGAATTATGTGTCAATTAAAAATTGGAAAAATGTTTGAGCTGAAGATGCTAACTACTTTGATTTGATCATTACACATCGTATATGTGTATGAAATTATTACAGGTTACCACCTAGATTTGTAAAATTAAAAAAACTAAAAAGTATAAAAGACTTCTTGGATATTCAAAAAGCAGAGGTACCCAGAGTAAAAATGCAGAGTCCACCAAAAAATGCATGCACACTTCAGAAAAAGAAAAACTTGCATAAATATTTTAATACTAAAGTTCTTGAGATATCACGAAATGCATACAAGTTACCTTTGCCCTCTGCACTTACGAGAGGAGCTAGGAGCGCTGGCCATCAGCTTCCAGACGCTGACTAGTACAGCAGAGTGTTGCTTGGACAGCCTGAGATTGCCGCACAAGCATTTTCAAATTCTTCTCTAAGGGCCAGCAGGATGATGGGTTTCCTGTGATATGTGACCTCTGTCAGGCTCCCCCACGTTACGAGAGCACTGTCTATTGAAAAAACATTACACTATTTTCTGTGGAAAAGTAAAATTGAATTAAACCCCACTGTGAGGATTATTTGGATTCAGAATAGATGATGGTTACAAAACATTGTGAATACATTCACTACTACAGATCGTTTACTTAAAAATAGCTAAAATGTTAGATTTTGCATTTTACCACAAGTGAAAAAATGCAAGAAGGTATTGTTTATTTGAAGTGTATATACCTCATCACTGAGAATATTATTTTGATCTTTTAATTTTTCCTTAACATATCTAAGAATCCTTTATCTTAATCTTTTATTTTTTAAAATTAATTAAAGGCATGTGTGATTCTCAGAAGGGAGAATCTAGCATGACTCTGAATACAATACTTTTCTCCTATTGTCACTTGACTTTACATTCCAAACATTTTCTTCTTTATCTTCAGACATGCCTATTAAACAATCATTTTTCTGATTTCCAAAAATTTGTATTTCTTTTGTTCTTAGCACCATCTAACTATTTTATAGGTAGAACACACTCATTAAATATGCTATTTATGGTATTGTTTGTTGATTTATTCATGAATAATAGTCTTTTTTTGCCAGAAAAGACAAACACAAACTCCTTTATTGGCTGGGACTTCTTAGAAAAGGAATCTCCAAGCGAGGCCTGGCAGCACGTGCCTGTGTCTGTAGTCCCCGCTCCCTGGAAAGCTGAGACAGGAGGATTGCTTGAACTCATAAGTTTGAACTAGCCTGGGCAATACAGCAAGAATCTGTCCAAAAAGCAGTAAATTAAAAAAGAAAAGAAATTTCTCAAAAAAAAAAAAAAAAAAAAAAAAAAAAAAAGAAATTTCTCAATCTCAGTTACCTTATTCTTGGGCTCACCTGAAGGGAGGAGGAATTTCAATTTTCTTCAAAGAAAATGGGTGTTGTGAGAGCCAGGCTGGGGACTGACTCCTCGGGTCCACACAGGCTGGCCAGAGCACCCTGCCCCTCCACACTGCAGGGGGCTCAGTGGCTGGGGCTCAGCAGTCTGCATCTCTCCATATTCTATGATCCATTTTCACAGGCTTCCTTTTGGCCTTCCTCTGGCCACTCCCAAGAACATAGGTGTTATTCATGTAAGATTAAATAAAAGTACTCATGCTGCACACGAAATTTGTTCAGCCTTCACCTCTGAACCTCTCTATTTTCTTCTCCCTGGAACAGGCTGGAGAGCTCCTGTGATCCTGGAGGCGTCCTCATGCTGGCCTCAAGGCCATCTCAGGACTTGTTTTCATGCACCCTCAGAAGCACTGCTGAGAAAAGCTCACAGAAGGGGCCTGGGAGATGGCTCAGTAGAATAAGGGCCTGAGTTCAATCCCCGGTTCTGGGGAAAAAAAAAAAAAAAAAAAAAAGCACACGGAGAACAGCAAGAGTTTCCTACTTCCTGCTCCGCTCTTCTAGTTTTGTTTGTTTTTTGAGATAGGGTGTCACTACACAGCTCAGGCTGGTTTCAAACTCAAGGAAACCCTTCTGCCAATGCCTCCCAAAGGTTGGGATGAGAAGAGTGCGTCACCACACATGGCTTGCTCTGCTGTAGTGAAGAGAAGCCAAGATCTTTGATTCTTCACATTGTTGAGGAGTAGCACCTGGAGCTTAATTTCTTTTTCTTTCTTTTTTTAAATGTATTTAGTACAGGATCTACAGGGTCTCACTACATAGACTGAATTCCTAGTGATTCTCCTGTTTTCAGCCTCCTAAGCACTGAGATCACAGACACGTGCCACCATGCCTAGTCTCATTTGCTGTCTCAGTGTACCCCAGGGGCGGGGCCAAGGCTGGGGCATGGCACACTGGGGATTGAACCCCGGCCACTATGCTATGCCTAAGCAGGCACTTTAGTCCACTGAGCTATCTGGCCAGCGTCTATACTTGATTTTGAAGTGAAGAATTTAAATTGACTTCTAACACTGATATTCCTTCTAATAAACCTAGGCAAAGAATGCCAGGCCTATGTTCTGGTCCCCACAAGACATAGAAACACACAATGCCACATAGAGAAAGGAGAGGCTGCAGTTTTGTGTTGTCCAGTTAATGCCTCTGGGCCTCAGAATTGTGCCACTTCCTGCAGTTCCAGCCTTCTGCCGTGGTTCACTCTGAGTAAGTGAATTCCTCTGTTGAAACTTGCACATAATAAGGAGCTGGCATCACCAACTGCCAGGGATGTCAAGGGTCCAGAGCCATCCAGGGACAAAGTGAAAAGGCAGGCTCCAGTGTCTTGGTTCCAAATCTTCACCTTGGAATCATGAGATGAGGTAGCAATCCCAGGCATCGAGGCCAATGTTTTTGGTAGAAAAACACAGGATGCTACTGTCTGGAAGTGCCCCTTATACTCACATATTCTGGTTCTTTCTGCCATAGGTCTCACAATGTGCCTTCACAGCCTTCGTCTCCAAAGCCATTGCTGCCCGAAACACACTTGTGTCCATCCACGCTGACTTCGCAGTAGGTCTGAATGTGCTGCTTTGGGGGAAACATATGGGCCACCTGCAGCCCCTGAGTGTCCCATAATCTAATAGTTTTATCTTCAGAGGTCTGCAGTACATATGGTTCTCTGGGGACCCAGCACAGGTGAGTGACCAGGTTCCTGGAGACACAGGCTTTCTCCACGCATTGTCCTGTTCCCACGTCCCACAGGAGCAGGGTATTGTCCCGAGAGCCAGTGCACAACTGCGATGAGTCTGGACTCACGACCAACCCGGTGACCACCATGTTATGGCCAGCCAGCCACTGTCTGGGCTGTGAGGAGCCATGCAGGTCCCACATGAAGATCATCCTGTCTCAAGAGGCACTGAAGAACTGGCTTGATCTGGGGATACAGGCCAGCGTGGTAATTTCACGGTCATGGCCTTTGAACCTTTTCACCACATTTCCAGTTTTCCAGTCATAGGCAACGACCATCTTATCTTTTCCTCCAGAGACACAAAGTTCTGAGTTCAGAGCAGCAATGACGAAAACGGCATCCACATGAGCAGGGCTATACTCTTGGAAGGTTTTAGATGGTGTTCTCTCTTCTATAATTCCATCAGGCCTGTATCTGTAAGTGCTGTGTTTGAGTTTGTTCTGCAGTTTCCCCATCGAAGCACAGAAGCAATGAGAAATCTTCTGAAGAGCTCCTTCCCATAGGCAGCAGGGCAGCAGCATTCCTTGCAGATGCTGGGAGTTGTGTTCCCCTCCAACCAATAGGATCTTCTTGGTGAGTTGCCATATTCAATGACTTGTAATGTTTATCCTTTGAAAAAATAGTGCAGGCAGCCACTTCCTAATCTACTAATCAAAAATCTTCAGAATTTACTGCTTACTTCAAAGTTTACTGATTTTGAGAAAAAGGCAGTTTCCTTATTTATTTTAGCGTGGTGCTGCCGATTGAACCCAGCAGTGATGGCGAACCTTTTGGAGCTTTCACTGATACACAGCCAGCTGTGGCCCACGGGCCACAGGATCGACAATGCTATTAGGGCCTTCACTTTGACCTACATCCCAGACCTTTTTACTTATTCATTTATTTTTATTTTGACATAGTTCTACCTAAGTCAGAACTTCCAAGGCTGGGGACAAGTGCATGTAGTTTGGCCTTCCTGACCCTTCAGATCACAAATGCTGCGTGGCCATTATGTAAACTGCTAAAGCCTCAGGTTTGATGTCTCTGTGAGCGAGGTGGACTTCCCCAAGGTGGAAACCTTGGGCCACCCAGCCCAGGCTGACCCTCTGAAACCCTCTGGCTGCTTTGGGCAGGTGGATGGCTGTGGCCTAGGGAGTGTGAACGATCCCACCTCTCCGCAGTACCCCTTTCTACCATCTGGAGCTCCATACCTACGGGGAGTCCCACCAGGACACAGAGCAGGAGGCATCCACAGCCTTCACTGCTTCCTGCACCTTGGCCAATAGTCTTTTTTAAAAAATTGTATTTTATTTTATTTTGAAGAATAAAACTTTTTTTCTGAATAATAGTTGTGGTGTGACTTTTATAAATTTGTCTTCAGTCATACTGCATATTTTTCAACTTGGTGTGCCCATTATTGTTTAATAGACATAATGAAACTAATAATAAGCCAATTTCACGTATGCAAAGCTGTTCTCAGCTTTTGATTTATGATGTTTGAATTGTGAAGATAGAAAGTACATATATTGGATGGATGAATGACGACACTGAATTTTCTTTCTTTTTTAAAAATGTATTTGATACAGGGTCTTACTATGCAGCTTGGACTCATAATGAGCCTCCTGTTATCAGCCTCACCAGCGCTGGGTTTACAGGTGAGAGCCACCACACTGGGACTGGGCTGCCGCCTCAGTGCACCTGGGCGCGGGGCTAGCGTGGCAGGTGGTACTAGCGATCAAATCCTGGTCTCTGCACTTGCCTGCACAGTCACTTAGTCCACTGAGCTATCTTGCTGGCCCTGAATTTTCTTCTTATATTTTTTTCTGTAGACACAGTCACTTACCTGGGTGTAGTGGTACAAGCCGGTAATCTCAGCAGTCATGAGGCAGGAGGATCACTATGAGTTCAAGGTCAGCTGGGCTCAATGTGAGTTCAAGGCCAACACGAACTGCATAGTGAAGCCCTGTCTCAAAAAGACCAAAAAGAAAAGAGAGAGAAAAAAAAAAAGAAAAATTACTTGAGTAGAAGGAGGAAGAAAACATGACTTCTGGTAATATTTTTGCTAAATTAGGAGATTAGTAAAGCGAAATTTTAGAGTGACAGTTTTATGGCCTGCAGAGGAAGTAAGAAGTCCACATTATGGAAGGAGCAATAAGTGGTCCAGAGGACAAGTATAAGGAGGATATACTCTCAACCATAGCTGAAGATCATAAATAAAGTCAAAGATCATAATGACATAACACAACTGAATAAGAAGAGTCATTAATGTTTTCTTTTATTTGGTGGCATTATTTTGACTACTTTCAGTTATTACATTATTTTGTAATTTATCTTGGTATCTTATTTTATCTAAATAGAATACAAAATAGTTGTTTTTGTGGAACCGGGGATTGAACTCAGATCCTTGCCTTTGCCAGTCAAGTGCTTATCCTACTGAGCCATCTCCCAGGCCCCTACAAAATAGTAAAAAACAAAACATTAGATTTTTTTTTCACATTCTGTAGGGATTTAAAGTTTAGCATATCAACGATGGAAAATACCTGTTCCATGTTATGTCTATGACATTTGATATTGATGTTAGGCTCGACTACCTATATTTTAGGATAATATGCCATTAAGCTTCTCTTATGGGGGGTTAACAGCTTAAGTTTGCAGATCAAAAAATTAGAGAAAAACAAGGGCTACAAGGATAGCCAACACTGTGGCCCTACCCCTTCAAGGTCAGTGAGGACTCAGGACATAAGAGAACCTGTACTGTAACATCCTGTAACTCAGTGGTGTCCCAAATTTTCTGATCAAGGAGATTATGGGGCCACAGAGGAAAGTGATTGATGATGTAGAGTGTGCCTTAGGAGAGTCATATGGAGGGAAAACATTCTCTCAGGCTTTCTCAGAGAGCAAATTGGTCATGCAATGTCCATAACTCATCCACATGGCTGACACTGACAAAGGATCTACAAATCGCGGTACAGAGTTTCAGGGTAAATCCTGAGGGGATTTGACTGACCTTATCGAATACAAAAGTTACATTTTTTGTTATACAAATCTTTCTTCATCTTGGTCTTATCCATCCAGCAGAAAATATAAAAATGAGGTATCAAAAGTAAAGCCATATTAATATGCTGAGCTGTAAAAGCCTCAAGTTAACAAATTCTGACATTGCCAGTCTTTTGGATAACCCACTACTATTATGGACCACTGGACTATATTGGAATACTTTGCTGAATTCATGCACCTACAGTATTGAAATGGCAATGGAATACCCATCTCTGAAAAAACTAAACAAAAAAGGGGGATATAAATGAAGGACCATTTTGTAGTGAAATCTATCTATCTATCTATCTATCTGTATATACAAAACAGTTAGTATAGATATGCAGCTACTTTCTTTTAGTTCAATGGGAAGATTTGTACTAATAGTGTTTAGACATCATGTCTGCATCTTGTACTATGAATAACTGCTATGAAGACAACAATATACAATATATTAATTATTATAACTCTCCTACTAACCTGTTTTGAAACTGTCTCATTATTTCTTTCTCAATAAAATCAATATTTAAAAAATATTAGAAATGATACAGAACTTCACCAAACAAAACAATAGGAATTTGATAATTGTTGCTGCATTGCATAATGTCTTCAAATTAGTTGTTTAGATTACCAGATATAAGTATGCAAAATTGGTAAAAAAGAAAGAAAAATGTTGTAAGAGATTAAAAAGACAAGAAAAAAATTAAATATCAACTTCTCCTCCCCACAGACCGGTAGAAATCCAAGCCATCCTGCATCCATAAATATGTATATCCTCCCTTCCCTCCCAACCTTGTCCTCATCTCAGCTTTTCCTTCCCTTTGAACAAATTCTTTTTGTTTCATGTTATCTATTGTACCTTTCAGATTTTATTTACTCTTTCAGGGGCTTACAGTAATGAGACAGTACGGTGTTTTCACATGCTGGTCTGATTTGTGTCACTTATGAATGTGCTCTCGATTGCATCTATTTACCTATAAAATCCTTGAGAAGTCAACCAACAACAAGTATGTAGAGATCTATTGGTCTCTCAGTGTGATCCAGTCTACCTAGGGAGAAAGGGCAGAAGGAATGAGGAAAAAAACAGATAAGAAGACAAGAACTGGATTAGGTGGTGACTTGTCTGTCTGGTTGGCTAAACGATCCCCACCCCAGCAACAATATGGATGTTTATTTATACCTTTGCAAAGTTAGTAACATGTGACACAAGGTTGCCTAGTGACTAAAAGGTGACATTAACCAGTCGGGATGTGTATCTCAGGACTGAGGTAGCTTCTCTGCTTTAGGCACTGAGGTCTAGTCCCACTTACACAATTTTCTAGCTTGTGTAAACAAATGCTTAAAGGGCTACAATACAGGGGAAAAAAGAGGGTGGGAGTGTAGACTGGTAGAGTGTATTTCAATACACTGTACAGTACAGTGTACAGTACAGTATATTTCAATAGTACACTATTGAAATCAGTGTGGAAGTTCCTCAAAAATCTAGGATTAGAAGTCTCATGTAACCCAGCTATTCTCCTCCTGGGTGTCTTCCAAACGAACTGAAAACATTGCACCATAGCAAGATATGTGCATCTATGGTTTTAGCAGCGCAGTTTGTCATAGCTACATCTTGGAAACAACCCAAATGCCCATCAACTAAAGAGTGGATAAAAAAAGATGTGGTATTTTTGCACAATGGAGTATTATTCAGCTATATCTTGATATCTTTGCATGGACACTAAGCTAATTACTTTTTTTTTTTAAGCTAATTACTTTTTGATTCTAAACTTCAGGTAGGAATTACCCCACCTGTGTAAATCATTTGTTAAAACAAAACAACAAAAACAGTCTAGTTGAAATAAAGATGAGAGCAATGAACTGAGAAATAAGTAATTTAAATAAAAATATTTTAATTCTAAATTTTTCTCACCAGCACTAACAGTGTGCCCTGGCTACACGCTGTCCTGGAATGGCAGGCTCTTTGAAGACCACATCCGTGTTCCAGGAGAGGTAGGTTGAGATTAACTGTCATAACTCATCAGCTGACTTAACATGGTAGCCATGATTCTTATCATTTATCAACAAACTCTCTCATCTTCCACATTGGTGTCCTGCTCCTTTCATGGATAGTGGTGTGAACATCCAGTTCTCTCCTGAGCCCCTGATGTCACACAAATCTTACAACATTCCTGCAGGCTGCCAGCAGCAATCAGATCTCGATGTTCCAAGCAAGGGGTCATTAGTTTGGCTTTACAGGATGTGCTTGACTGAACCAGTGTGCTCTTTGAGAGCTGTGGGGCATAATGTGCTTTTGGAGTTACTCCCTTTTGCCACTTATCACATTATATTAGGTCAGGATGATAGTTTGGGAAGAGAAGTAAGTACATATAAAGTGCTTTTCCAAACTTTCCTAACAGAGTGGTTGTAGAATGTGACTCAATTAGTAAGAACAAAATAAAAATACTATGATTAAGGCATGAAAGTTTTAATCTAGGAGAGCCATGATGATTAATAAAATTTTCAAAGGGAAAGAGAGAAAATGAGGAGAAAGGAATTATAAAAATTTGCATGAATTTGAAAAGATAGTATTTTTATTTTTATTTCAGAAATACTATTACAGATAATAATTTAAAATGCTGATCTAGATAAAATTACCAAGAGAGAGAAAAATCTGGAAAGAGAAAAAACCCCACAGAGTACTTACTTTTAGAAGTCCAACACGCTGTCAGTTGTGCAACAGAGCCAGCACTTACCTTTAGTAGTGTAACTGTTATAATGACAGGTGATTTATTTTTTTTACCAGCAACAACAGAAGCCATAATTTAGTGGAATAAATTCTTCAAAACATTTTTAAAAAGTAAATACCAGCCTAGAAATCCACATCTACCAAAAACATTGCAAGAATGAAATATAAACAGCCTTGTAATTGTTTTTTATTTTATTTTTATTATTTTATTTATTTATTTAGTTGGTACAGGGTCTCACTACGCGGCTCAGACTTGTATTGATCCTCTTGTCTCAGCCTCCCTGGTGCTGGGATTACAGGCATGCAACACCACACGTGGTTTTGGTGGCCTGCTCTGCATGAGGTATGATTTACCAGGGATTGAACCCAAGTCCTTATGCTTGCCAGGCAGGTGATTAGACTGCCAAGCTATCTCCCTGGTCCATGTAGGTACATTTTAAAATAGAAATATCAGGAAAACTCATCAAAGGGTAATTTAAAGGATTTATTCAGAAAAGAATAATCACATATATGGTCAAGTATGTGTTGAAGAGCAATTAAAGATGATAAAGAATGAGAAATGGATGAAAGAGGATAAAGATGGTAGGATAAAGTATGTCTTGTGAGAATTAAAACATACAGCATCAACATTCTGACAATACAGCAAGCAGATTAGAGAGTTAATCAAATTAAAGCATTCTGTGCTTTATTATTTAGCAGTAGTGTATAATTATGGTTTAACTTAATAATTTTTTTTATTTTTTATGTATTTAGTACAGAGTCTATAGGGTCCCACTACACAGATCAGACTTGTAGTGATTCTCCTGTTTTCAGTCTCCCAAGCACTGGGATTACAGGCATGTGCCAGAACACCCAGTCTCAATTGCTGTCTCAGCACACCACAGGGATGGGGCTGGCATCGCATGCTGGGAATCGAACCCCGACCACTGCACTCTGCCTAAGCAGGCTCTTCAGTCTGTTGAACTACCTGGATGGCCCTTAACTTAGTACATATAGACTTGAAGAATTAGATGATCTTTCTGGCAGGTGTATGTTAGAATAAAATAGAGAGAAAAATTAAATGTGAAATGATGGGAAAAACTTAGCACATAAACTGAGGAACTAGTTCAGAGGCATAACCTCCTGCCAGGTAAGTGAAAGGTCTTGAGTTCCATTTCTGGTAAGTTAAAAAAAAAAATAAAGGAAAACAGCATATAAATGCCAACAAAAGAAATATATTGAGCAAAGTAGCATTTAAGGCAAAAATTATTATAGTGAAAAAATGTGCCACCTTATAGTAAAAATTTGTTGGATTCATCTAAGAAATAAAAATATAATTGGAATAAATATTATTGTGTTTATATTACAATATATGAAAGTAAAATTAAAAATAAGATATAAGACTAGAAAAGTGAAAGTGAGTTAAAGTGTTTTATAAATTATCTGAGAACAAATGTCATTGGTTAATATTAAACGCTCACAGTTAAAAACTTATCTCTTCATTTCTAAGGTGACAATGAACGGAAAAAGAATTTAAGTTTAAAAACTAGTGAGATGGAAAATAAAATGGTAAAGAATGTTCACAGTATTCAGGAAGGTTACAGGGAAAGAAAAAGTCAGGAAAAAGTATGAATAATGGTAAACAACAACCAACTTAAAGTCAAACTTAACAGCAATGAAGTTAAGATTGAACGGGGTTGAGAATTTTGCTCCTGGAAAGATATTTGTAAGTCATGCAAGACTTGATGTAAAACTTACAAAAGCTTGTTATTTCATTAAAATAATGCTAAAAGCAAAGAACTGAGCAGTGGAGTAAGCGCAGGAGCAGCGCAGTTCTGCTAACAGCTGGTTTTAGCACATAAGGTTTATGTTGGATTTCGGACCTCCAGGGCTTATATATAAAGCTCAGGTACAACATTTGTATAGTTTTAGACCATCAAGTTCTCAATAAGGTGTCAATGGGAAAGGAGAGGAGAGTTCAGTACTAGGAAGAGAGGTGTTTCTACAACAAATACCCGAAAATCTAGAAGTGGCTTTAGAACTGGATAATGAGCAGTAGTTGGCAGAATTTTGAAAAAAAAAAATGTTGTGAAGTCTGCATTGCTTTGGATAGATCAGTGAAATAATATGCATGTTAATACCTCAGTAAGGACTCAGAAGAACCCAAGAGGCATGGTAGAAAAAAATTTAATTGCCTTTCATCAAAAATAAACTAGGAGATGACTCGGCAGTCTAAGCACTTACCTGGCAAGCTTGAAGACCTGAGTTTGATCCCCGGTATGGCATGCCATGCTGGACCCAGAACCACTGGTGCACTGTGCGGGCCACCAAAACCAGGTGTGCTGGCACAGGTCTGTAATCCCAGCGTGGGGGAGGCTGAGACAGGAGGATCACTATGAGTCTGAACTGCATAGTAAAACCCTGTACCAAATAAATAAATAAATAAAATAGTGGTGGAATATGAACATTACAGGTATTTACAGCATTGGTTCAGGTGGAAACGAGGATGTGTTGCTAGAAGCCAGAGGAAAGGTGACCATTGCTATATAATGACAAGAAGCTTAACAGAACTGTGTCGTCCATGGAAAGGAGCTGCTGCAAGTAATACACCTAGTACTTGCCTGAGGAGATTTCCAAAGCTTCAGAGTTTGAAGCTTGATTCAAAGTTAATTCAAAGTTTGATTTCAAAATGTTAAAAATAGGGTCTGATGTCATCTTAAAGTTTATAGTAAAATGCAAGAGGAAAGCAGTAGGCTGAGGGAACAACTGATAAGCAAAGCCTGTGCAGATTATAGAAGACAAAAGTAGAAGATTCTAATCTGTCAGGAAATACCCTCTGGGAAGAAGGCCAAGGTTGTAACTAAATAATTTGTGACTAAATATTTAAAAGAATGAAAGTGTCATTTATTTGAACGCTTTTTTTTGCATGTGCTGGGGATCAAACCAGAGCCCTGAACACACTACCCAAGTGCTCTACCACTGAGTTACAGTTCCTGCCCCAACCATCATATTACTCTGTCACTCAAAGGCGTGGGACTTAAGGATCCACTCAGATATCTAAAACGGTATCAACAGAGATGGAATCTTGAGATCAAGAGATTTTTAAGGAGTCTTTTATCTAATGGAGTAAATTTTAAGACATATACTACAGACACAAAATTCTCAAGATGTTATACTTGTATAAACACCTTCAGTTTGGACTGAAAATGACAAGGGCAGAAATAAATGAAAGAAAATTACTGGATTTTCAAGATTCTCTAGTTAGAAAATAAGCTGATAAAACTACTCAACTGTAAACATATAGTTATGAAAAAAAGAAGAATAAGTGACATGAAGGAAAATGTTAGGGATAGAAAAAAAATAAAGAAAATAAATAGAATTTAAGAGACTTATAGGAGATCTTTAAGTAAACCAAAATACATATAATGGGAATCTCAGAAGAGAGGAAAGACAGAAGGAGCAGAAAGGCCTTTGAACAATAGTCACCAACGCTTCACAAATTTGATGAAAGACATTAGTTTATGCATCCAAGTTCAACAGACTACAAAACAATGATACAAGAGTCACACTAAGGGGCTGGGGAGATAGTTCAGAAGAATAAGCACTTGCCTGGCAAGCTCAAGGGCCTGAGGTCAATCCCCAGTTCTGCCAAAAAAACAAAAACAAAAACAAAAACAAACAAACAAACAAACAAACAAAAAAAAACTTAAAAAAAGAGTCACACTAAATCATATCAGAATCAGAATAGATACTATGAAGAGAACAATATGCAATGTATTAATTATTGTAACTGTCCTACTAACCTGTTTTGAAACATCTCATTGCTATTTCTTTCTCATTAAAATTAATACAAAAAGACAAAGAAAGACAAGAACCTTCACAGAACTAAAAGAGAAATAACTTGTTTTGTGCTTGTGATATTTTACAATGTACAATTGTATGTGATGTTTTCTGTGACATTTTGTAATGTACAATTACATGTTGATTTCCTCTTCTGTATATTTTTAAAGTTACATTTTTGGGGCATAAAAGTATGCAATACTTAAAACAATACAGTCTGGATTAGCACCAACTCCACTTAGAATACACTTCTACATCTATATCTTTCCTGTTTATATTGTTATCATGAATTACACCTTTATATGTCATGAGTCCATTAGCATAAACTTATGGTTATTATTTTACATTTTTGTCTTTAATAATATAAGAGAAAAGAGGAAATGCCAAATTCAGCAAAGTAGCAGATGAAATCGACACACAAAGCCAATAGCACTCCTTTATTCCAACAGTGAACTCAATTATGAAGAAAAAGTACCAAAGTAGCATCAAGAAAAATTAAATACAAAAAAAGGAAGAAAAATCAAATACTTGGGAATTAACTTAACCAAGGAAGTGAAGGAGCTCTACCACAAAAACTATAATACTCTGAAAAGTGAAATTCAAGAGGAGATAGGAAATGAAACAATACCCCTATTCCTGGATCAGCAGATATGATATAATCAGAATGGTCATACTTCCAAAACTGATGTACAGATGTAATGTGATCTCAAATACCAACAGCATTTCTCACAAAATTGAGAACATCTCATTGCTATTTGTCTGTCAATAAAATTATGGAAAAAAAAGAAAAGAAAAGAAAAAAATTGAGGACAACAATCTTAAAATTCATATGGAAGGGACTGCGGAGATAAATGAGCTGTGTAAGTGCCTGCCTGGCAAGTTCACGGTCCTGAGTTTGATACTGGGAACCAGAAAAAAAGTTTGGGTCTGGGGACATAACTCAGCGCATGCAAGATCCCAAGTTTGATCCCCAGTACCGCACACCTTGTCAGTCCTGGAACTCCTGGTGCGACATGCTGGCCCTGAAACTGGGCAAGGTGGCGCATGCTCCATAATCCCAGTGCTGGGAGGCTGAGACGGGAGAATCACTACAAGTCTGAGCTATGTAGTGAGATCCTGTATCAAATAAATAAAAAAATAAAAAAAATTTAAAATTCATATCGAAGTAGGAGAGTACCAGAATCACAAAAACAATCCCAGGTAACAAGAGCAAAATGGAAGGCGTCACAATACTTTCAAATTACATTTCAAAGCCACGGTGATGGTGTGATGGTGCCAGACAGCATGGTGTGGGTACAAAGTCAGGCATGTTGACCAACGCAGTGGCATAGAGGGTCCAAAAGCAACCCCAGATGCATGCAGCTATTTTAGCTTTGACAAAAGGGTCAAAAACACACTAGAGAAAAGTAGAGTCTTTAATCCATGGTGCTGGGAAAACCAAAGGACATTGAATCTAGACCTGTATATCTCACCATATGCTAAACTAAAATCAAAACGAATCAAAGATTTAAATAGTAAGACAAACATTTACTCTGTTGCAAGGCTAAGTAGGCAAAACTCTTGATCACATAGTCATAGACAAGGAATTTCTGAACGGAAGCCCAATGGCCCAAGAAATAGTACCAAGAATCAACAAATAGAATGATATCAAATCTTTTGCACATGAAAGGAAACAACCAACAGAATGAAGAGATGACCTAAAGAATTGGGAAATGCTTTTGCATCTATTCCTCAGACAGATGAGTAATATTCAATCTGTATGAAGACTGGGACCTTAACGCCCCCTTATCCCAAAAAGATAGGTCAAGCAGACAAAAAATTAGCAAAGAAGTAGTAGAACTGAACCAAAACTTGGAACAAATAGACATAGTGGACATATCAGAGTGTTCCACCCAACCACAACTGAATATACATTTGTTCAGCTGCACATGGGACATTTTCTAAAATAGACCATATACTAGTCCATAAGTCATGCTTAAGTATATGCAAGAAACAGAAATTATCCCATGTGTATTATCTGACCACAGCACAATGAAACTGCATACTCATGATGACCTTGTTTCATGTTGATACCAGGAACATCATTACTCTATATTAATTAAATCCCATGTTAGCTTCTTTTAAAAACTTTTTTTTTCTTTTCAAAGTTTTATTGATAAACAGATAGCAATGAGACAGTTTCAAATCAAATCGAAAGTACAGTTTCAACAAATAATACACTGCATATATTCTTCTTAGTGGTTAATTGCTGTACAAGATGCAGACTTGTGATCCTACTTACAAACACCATTAGAACAAATCATTCTATTCATTAAGAGAATGCAACTATATATCTATCCCAACCACTTTGAATACACAGATACAAAATGGACATTCATAGTTATACCCCAATTTTTTTTTAAGTTCCGTTGTTGAATATTATAGGTGTGTAAACTCAGCAAAATATTCTAAAAGAGTACAGAAGCCCATAATAGCATTGGGTCTTCTGTTTAATTGGCAATGTCAGAAATTATTGACGTGAGTCCCCCACAGCTCAACATAACAACATGGCTTTACTTTTTAAAAACTTTTTCAGGCAATAATACAAGATGAGTTCAATGAAGTAAGTCATTTGGGAATCCTGGGCATCATTATGGGCTGAACTGGCCCGCCCTGGCCCTCTATTCCCTCTCTCAGGTCTCGGGTCCCCTCTGGGATGATGCACAGGAGGCTACTTTCTTGGGGCAAGAGGACGCATTTGGAGCAGGGGCCTTCCCAGCCATCTGGGTGCCCAGGGAGCCCCTGGGGAGATAGATGTCCTGCCTGGTCAGGCTTTCACCCCAGCATGATGATCCTGGATTTCTGAAAGCTCAGGATCACAGGGGCTTGGTTATCAGGAGAAAGAAAGGTTGGGGGACAGGAAATGGGTAGTGGAGGACACAGGCAGGTGGGCAGGGAGAGCCTGACTCTCAGGGTTGGCAGTGAGGGATGCTGATTCAACTGGTGTTCTTTGTGGAGCTTGATCTGCCTAAAGGCAGAAATCCCAGCCATAGCCCCACTGCACATCTGCACTTTCATTTTTAGTTTTGGTTTTTTGAGAGACAGGGTCTTGCCATGCAGCCCAGGCTAGCTTCTAACTCACTACATAGCTCAGGCTGGCCTGGAACTTGTAATCATCCTGTGGCCTCAGCCTCCTGACTGTGGGATTCTAGGCATGGTGGCTGAGTTAGAACCAAACTCCAAGAAGTCCCTGCAGCACACCATCCTGATCATGGAAGCCTTGGGTCATGGCAGCACTGCCATCTCCAGGTGTGGGTACCAGAGGACAGCAACTTTGTGCAGTGCTATTCAATGCGCCAGAAACCCATCCCAAACAGTGTGTAGTATCTCATTTAATCCTAACCACCACCCCATGCAGTAGCTGTCCCTATCTCCATCTGAGAGCTAAGGCCCCTGTGCTCAGAGCAGTCAGCCAGGGAGCGAGACAGAGCCACTTGCCCTGTGGCCTTGTCTGTTCCAGAGTTGATTACCCAGAGGGTCTGTTTACTTCTCTAAGAGACAGGAACAGGTTGCCTCATTCCCAACCTGACAAGTTTACACTTAAGGCTTGAGTCAAAGGGATATAAAATTCTTGGGAGTACTGGAAGCACCATGAAAACGCAAGACCCCAAACTAATGCCATTATCAAACATAGACAAATTTGTTATCTTGGGGCCTTTTTTTCTCTTTAAAGCAGTAAAAATCCATCTGAAAAGAAAGAGTCTTCGTAGCCAGGAGAGATGAGACATTTATGGATTACAGACACATTCACTCAAACACTTCTATTTGGAACCTTCTATGAGCTCAGAGGGAGCCAGAGAAACAAAACCAGTCCCCCTCCATGAGGCACTTGGGGAGGCAGAGTTCAAGAACAGTCACACCCCAGGAGGAAAGGGCTGGATGGGAGAAGGGCCCCCCACACAGAAGGAACCAAGGAGGACTCGTGCTGGCCAAGAGGACAGACAGGCTCTGGTCTGGGCCCTCTTAGATGCAAATCCTTGCTCTTCACTTCCTAGCTGTATGACTTTGGGTGATATTCTTGATCTCTCTATGCCTGAATTTCTCTTTTGTAAAAGAGAAATTATAACAAACAATCACACATTCTTACCTATAAGTATTTCATGAGTCTTTACTGACCTTGAAAGGCTAGGGAGAACCTGTACTATAACATCCTGTAACTCAATTGTGTCCCAAATTTCTGATCAAGGAGATTATGGGGCCACAGAGAAAAGTGATTGATGATGTAGAGTGTGTCTAAGGAGAGTCACATGGAGAGAAAACATTCTCTCAGGCTTTCACAGAGAGCAAATTGGTCACGCAATGGTCGTGACTCATCCACATGGCTGACACTGATGAAGGATCTACAAACTGAGGTTCAAGGTTTCAGGTTAAATCCTGAGGGGATTTGACTGACCTTATCAGATACAAAAGCTACATTTCTTGTTATATAGGTCTTGCTCTTTCTTGGTCTTAATCATCCAGCAGAAAAGTATGAAAATGAAGTATAAAAAGTAAAGCCATATTGATATGCTGAGCTGTAAAAGGCTCAAGTTAACAATTTCTGACATTGACAGTCTTATGGAAAACCCACTATTATTATGGACTATTGGAATATATTGGGATATTTTGCTGAATTCATGCATCTACAGTATTTAAATGCCAATGGAATGCTCTTCTCTGACAAAATTAACCAAAAAAGGGGGATACAAATGAACAACCATTTTGTATCTGTATACTCAAAATAGTTAGGATAGATATACAGTTGCATTCTCTTTTTTTTTTTTTAGTTGCATTCTCTTAATTCAATGGAGAGGTTTGTTCTAATAGTGTTTGAGACAGGATATCAGGTCTGCATCTTGTAAAATGAATAACCACTAAGACTACAATATGAAATGTATTAATTATTGAAAATGTACTAGTAATTGGTTGTGAATTGCTATTTGGTTCTCAATAAAAATATTTTTTAAAAAAAGTACTTCATGAGTCATGGACCCTCTGGAAGCTGACAAAGCTTATAGATTGTTTCCCCTGGGAAATGTAGTTTTGCAAAGCATGCCATAAAATACTAATTATATGAAAATAGTATGAAAACATTAAAAACACAAATTTATAAGTTAAAAAAAAAAGACTAGGGTGTGGTGTCACAGGCCTGTAATTCCAGAGCCGGGGAGCTGAAAACAGGAGGACCACTATGAGTCTGAGCTGTGTAGTGAGTCCCTGTACCAAATACATAAAGAAAAAGAAAAAAAGAACTATGCAAAGAACTAAAAAATTTAGACTCTCCCAATAAAAGACCTAATCAAAAAATTGCCAACTAAACTGAGTAGAAGTGCCAATGGCAACAAGCACATAAAATGTTCAATATGTCTAGCAATCAGAGAAACACAAATTAAAACAACATGGAGACTTCTGTTCAGCCTTGAGTGAGTGGCTGTTGTTAAGGTCTTACATAATGCTAGTGAGGCTGTGAGGAGAAAAGAACCCTTCTACATAGTTGATGAGAATGTAACATAGTACAGGAATCAGTGTGTAGAGTCCTCTAAAAGCTAAAAATTGAAACTTCGCTGTCTGCAACTATTTCCCATCTAGGTATCTTCTCAAGAGAGTGAAAGACAATATATTACAGTGACGAATGCGTGTCCATGTTTATAGTATCACACTGATAATAGCCAAATCTTGGAATCAGCCTATGTACCCATCAACAGGCGAATGAATAAAAAATATGTTATTTATACATGAGGGAGCATTACTCTGCCATAAAGGATGAATTTGAGTCATCTGTAGGAAAATGGATGCATTTTGATACCATAATTTTAATTAAATAAATCAGACACACAAGTTTAAATATTACATGTTTTTCTCTTATAGAAGAAACTTAAATATAAATAAAGACCTATCTAAAAGGTAGATAATAAGTACAGAGATATGTCTTTTTCAAGTAAGAAGGATGCAAGAGATGGAGGGAGGGAGGAAGGAGAGGAGGGTAAGGAGAGGAATAAAAGTATTTGGGTGTGGCATGTACATGTAGCAACTCCCAGCAAGTAAGATAACCATTATACTGTAAGTGAGAAAAAATTAAGAGGAAAAAGTAAAGATTAGCCATTAAAAAGTTTATGGGGGAGACCCAGAGCGCAGGCTGGGTGAGTGAGTGGGACGACCGAGGGCCGCGGGATCCTGAACAGACCCAGAGCGCAGGCCCAGCGAGTGAGTGAGATGACCAAGGGCCTGCGGAATCCTGAATAGACCCAGAGCGCAGGCCTAGCGACTGAGTGAGACCACCAAGGCCGGGGGATCCTGAACAGACCCAGAGCGCAGGCCCGGCCAGTGAATGAGACGACCCAGGCCCGCGGATCCTCCTTCGACCCAGGCTGCAGGCCCAGCAGGGAACCCTTCAGCAGAACTCCCTGCAAAGAGGCTAGAGGCAAGACCCACCCAGCTGATTCAGGAGCAGAACATCTTCCCAGAAAGACACAAAGGGTTCAACTTTAACTCCTGCAGCAGAAAGAAGTAGAGCACAGTAGCCAGATCCAAACAACACCCACCTGGAAGAATCTGAACTTTGTAGATCCGGATCTGGTGCTAAGGTAATAACTCTATCTAAGCTCTACACCAAAGGTCAGAAGACAGTGGTATACAAAATGACAAAAAGAAGGAATAAAATGCAGTCTCAGGCCCCGAGTCCACACAGTACAAATGCACAAGACACTAGCACTGAGGAAACTAGAATTCACACACCAGATATCTCTGAAATAATAGCGTTGACAGTAAAGAATCAACTGCAGAAAGGTATAGAAGAAATCAGATCAGAAATAATTTCGGAACTAAAAAATGTAGCGGTGACTCTAATCAAAGAAGTACTAAGCGCTTCTAAAGAATACACTGACATAAAAATGATGGAACACCTGAATAAAATTTAGGAAAGAAATAGAATCTATGAAACAGGTTCAAAGTGATATACAGGAAATTAAAACTTCAATCACAAGCTGGCAAAACGGTTTGAGGGAAAGTGAAAATGGACTTTCTGACCTGAAAGACACCATTGTAGCTAGTGAAAAAGTAAGAAAAGATCTCTTTAAAACAACTAGGATGCAGGAAAAAATAATTCAATA
>NW_004524613.1:1805425-1818637 GCF_000260255.1 Octodon degus
AAAAAAAAAACAACAGAGGTTTGTACCTATGTTGTTTATTATTATTTCTTGCCTATATCTTGCAATATGAGAAACTACTTTGGCAGTAACAATACACAATGTACTAACCATTGTTACTCTCCTAAAATCTTATTTTGAGATTTTGTACTATTGTTTTTATTTCTTTTTCTTTAAAATAAAAATAACTGATGTAAAAAAAAAAATTATGGGGGAACTAATGGCTTTCTACAACAAAGAACATCTAATGAAATTCATGATTCCCAAACCAGCACTCCAGAGAGTACTCAAGAGATTCTAGACAGAGCCAGTGAGTCCAGCATCACTAAAGAACCCAAAAGAAAGAATACATCTAAGTGGGATAATAGGCATACAAAAGGAAGAAAAAGAATGAGCACCAAGAAAATAACGCAATAAATGGATTCAGTAAACACTTTCAATAATACAATGTAAGTGGTCTTAATTTCTCAATCAAAAGATACAAACTGGGAAATTGGATCATAAAAGAAAGCCCAAGCATATGCCTGCTGCAAGATCCCATCCACAAAGAAACACATAGATTAAAAAATAAAATAATGGAAAATGATACCCCATGCAATCAGGGCCTGAAAATGTGCCAAAGTAGCTATTCTAAGCTAAGACAAAATGAGCTTTAAGTCAGAATTAATCAGAAGAGATGAAGAAGGTCACTACAAACTGGTAAAGTGAACATTTAACAAGGAAAGATAACAATTATAAATATATATGCACCAAATATCAGAGCACCGATTTCGTAAAACAAAAACTATTCTACATGAAAAGACAGATAAACGCATGCACTCATAATGGAGGCTGCCATTACCCTACTTTTACAAGTAAACAGGTCAACCAGAAACAACTCAACAAATATCAGAGCTGAACCAAACCATCAAGGAAATGAACTCAACAGATCTCTGTACAGTGTTTCATTCAACAATGAACACATAGTTTTCTTAAGAGCACAGTGCATAGAAATGTCTCCAAAGTAGACCATGGGTTAGGTCATGAGTGATACTTCAATACATACAGAAGAATTTAAGTAATTTCTTATATACCATTGAATCATAGCACAAAGAAACCAGATTTTATAGTAAAAAAAAACCTCATTACACAAACATACAGAAATTAAATAACAGACTCTTGACCAATCAATGGGTCATGGAAAAATTTTAAAACTTGCTAGAATCAAAGACAATGGCAATGTAACCTATCAAAACTTATGAGACGCAATGGAAGCATTCCTATGAAGAAAGTTTATAGCTGTGAATACCTATATTGGACAATTGAACAATCCTAAATAAATAATGTAATGGTGTATCTTAAGGTCTTGGATAGTTTTTTTTTTTTTTTTTTTGTATTTTAGGGAAGGGTTTACAGGGTGTTCAGGGTCTTACTACTAGATCAGACTCAGTGACCTGCCTGTTTACAGTCTCCCAAGAGCTGGGATTATAGGTGTGCGCCACCACACCCAGTCTCAATTGCCATCTCAGCACACCCTGGGAGCAGGCCCGGCATGGCAGGCCACGGGGATCGAACCCAATGCCCCTGTGCCTGCTTGCAGGTGCTTTAATCTGCTGAGCTATTTGGCTGGTTCCAGGTCTTGGATATCTTATTTCCAAATCTGCAGAAACAAAGAAGTTATAAAACTCAGAGCAGAAGTTAGGGACTGGGGAGATAGCTTAGCAGCCTAAGTGCCTGCCTGGCAACTTCAAGGCCTTGAGTTATATCTCCAGTACCAAAACAAAAAGTACACACACAAAAAAAAGTTAATTAAATTGAGATCTTAAAAATACAAATGATCAAGAAATGAAAGAGTTGGTTCTTTGAAAGCATAAACAAGGTGGTAAACCCTTAACCAGACTTATCAAAAGAGGGAAAGAAAAGCCTCATGCCAGTGCAATTAAAAATGAAAAAAGTAAAATCACATCAGACATTGTTGAAATCCAGAGGATTCTAAGAAAATATTTCAAACTTGTATTTTAATAAGCTGGAGAAGCTACAAAATAAACTCTTAGACACACAAAAATTACCAAAATCAAATCAAGAAAATATTAAATCCCCAAATAGACCAAGAACAGGCTATGAAATAGAGGTAATGATATAGTACTACCAAATAAGAAAAATCTAGGGCCTGATGGATTGACTGCTTATTTATTTATTTATTTATTTATTTATTTATTTATTGTTGAGACAGGGTCTCTCTATACAGTTCAGGCTGGCCTTGAGTCAATTTTGTAGCTCAGAATGGTCCCAAACTTTCAGTGATCACTGTCCTCAGCCTCCTGGGTTCTGGGGTCACAGGTGTGCACCACCATGCCCAGCAAACTGCTGAATTTTATATAAGAGTTAATTCCAGGCCAAGCATTGGCCGTGACTCATCCACATGGCTGCACTGATAAAGGTTCTACAATCTGAGGTACAGGATCTCAGGACAAATCCTGAGGGCATTTCACTGACCTTCTCAGACCAAAAAGCTACAACTCTTGTTGCATAGGTCCTGCTTTACCTTGGTCTTAACCATCCAGCAGAAAACTATGAAGACGAAATTATAAGAAATAAAGCCATGCTGTTAAGTTGAGCTGTGGGGGACTCAGGTCAATAATTTCTGACATTGCCAGTTAAACAGAAGACCCAATGCTATTATGGGCTACTGGACTCTTGTAGAATATTTTGCTGAGTTTACACACCTATAATATTCAATAACGGAACTTAGAAAAATGGGGTATACAGATGAATGTCCATTTTGTATCTGTGTATTCAAAGTGGTTGGGATAGATATATAGTTACATTCTGTTAATGAATAGAATGATTTGTTCTAATGGTGTTTGTAAATAGGATCACAAGTCCGCATCTTGTACAGCAATTAACCACTAAGAAGAATATATGCAGTGTATTATTTGTTGAAAAATAAAAATAAAAATAAAAATAAAAAAGAATTAATTCCACAACTCCTAAAACTCTCCCGTGCAATGCATGGGAAAACAACACTGCCAAACACATTCTTTGAAGCTGGCATTAGTCTGAAACCAAAATCAGATAAGGATGCAACAAAAAAGAAAACCATAAATCAATTTCTTTAATGAATATAGATGCAAAAATCCTCCGCAATATACTTGCAAGCATAATGCAACAAATCATGTAAATATCATACCTTGTGAACAAGTTAGCTTCATTCCAAGGATGCAATGAAAATCAACATACATAAATCAATAAGTACAATACATCCCATAAACAAAGGATAATATCATATAATCTTACTTGACTTTTTGTAGAAAAAGATTTTTACAAAATCCAATAATCAATTCCTTATAAAACCCTGATGAAAATAAAAATCTGATAGAAGTAAGGTAGACTTAATCTGATAGAAGCAAGGTCTGACAAGCCAACCACAAACTTGTACTACATGAGAAAAAACTGAAAGCTTTTTCCCTGAAATCAGAAACAAGACAAGGATGTCCACTCTCACCATTCCTGCTCAGTGCAGTACATAAAACTTTACTATTAGCAGTCAGGGAAGAAAAAGAAATAAAAGGGATAAAGCAGGAAATGATGGGGTCAAACTATCCTTATCCTTTACATACAAAATCTTTCCCCAAAGCTCTATGAGATGTTCTTAGAACTAAGAAACAGATTCAGAAAGTGACAGGATACAAACTCAACACACACAAAATATCAACAGTGTTTCTCTACAACAGTAACCTACCAAAGGGGAAGAAGCAGGGAAATAATCCCATTCATAATAACTCCAAAAAATTTACTTAAAAATTAACCTAACAAAGAAAGAGAAGCGTAATGAAAACTATGGTATTGTAAAAAATGAGATCTGATGTTTATCACATCATAATTCACAATGGCTAAATCATGGAAGTAACCTACTATGTGCCTATAAAGAGATTAATGGGTAAAGAAAATATGATATGCATATACAATGGAGTACTACTCAGGCATAAAGAAGGATAATTTTGAGTAACTTGTAAAAAATGGGTGCACCTTGAAACCATGATGCCAAGTGAAATAAATCAGACAGACAAAATATCACATGGTTTCTCTTATGTGAAAACCCCCAAATATAAACAATTTCGAGAATAAAATAGGTGCTGGGGAGATGGCTCAGTAGAATAAGCACTTCCTTGGAAAGCGCAAAGGCCTGAGTTCAATCCCCGGTTCTGAAAAAAAAAAAAAAAAAGAATAAAATACAAGACATAAGATAAAAAATGGGGAGCAGAGTTTGTAGAGATCAGAAGGGGTTCTGGATAAAGGAGAGAGAGGAAGGTGGAGATAGAGGAGGAGCAGTAAAGCTGTACTTATGCATCCCAATTGCCCAAGATGAATGTAGTTATTGTATATTGCAAACATACTAACAGTAAAACAGGGGCTGGGGAGATGGCTCAGTAGGATAAGCGCTTGACTGGCAAATGCAAAGATCTGAGTTCAATCCCCGGTTCTGCCAAAAAAAAAAAAAAAAAAAATAACAGTAAAACATAGAAGAGTACAGCTTAATTTTTTTTTTTAAAGTGTATCTGAGTGAATGGTGAGGGCTAGAGGCTAGGAAAGACGAGGGATTAGGAAGTTGAATGTGAGTTGCTTAAGTACCCAAACACAGTTATATAGAAGTAATAATTTCTGGTGTTTGGTAGCACAATTAGGTGACTGTAATTTATAGTAGTTTTTGTGTATTTTATGAATAACTAAAAGAGGAGAACTCAAAGTCTCTAAATACAAACCAACAATGAAGATCTGAAGCAATAATTACCCTGATTAATAAGTAGATATTTTACACATGTATTGGAATATTATACTGTATCTCATAATATGTATAATTATTGCATGTCTATAAAATATTTTAAAGCATTTGAAGAGATGGACATGTTAAGTACCTTAATCCGATCACTATTATATGGAATTATTAGACTATAAACTATAAATATGTATAGTTAAAATAATAGTAAAAGCACAGACACACATGAGTTTACTTAGACCAAGATTAGCTCATACATTTTTTCCCATAATTTTATTGATAAACAAATAGCAATGAGACAGTTTCAAATCAAATTGGTTGGACAGTTTCAATAATTAACACATTGCATACATTCTTCCTAGTGGTTAATTGCTGTACAAGATGCGGACATGATATCCTATTTACAAACACCATTAGAACAAATCACTCTATTCATTAAGAGAATGTAACTATATATCTATCCTAACTACTTTGAATACACAGATACAAAATGAACATTCATCTGTATACCCTTTTTTTTCTTAAGTTCTGTTATTTGAATATTATAGGTGTGTAAACTCAGCAAAATATTCTAAAAGAGTCCAGTAGCCCATAATAATATTGGGTCTTCCACTTGACTGGCAATGTCAGAAATTGTTGACTTGAGTCCCCTTACAGCTCAACATAACAGCATGGCTTTCCTTCTTTAGCTCATACATTTTAATAAATCAGAATCTAGATAAAACAGTTTAAGTCCAGTAAAGAGATTTCTCACATCTACTCATTTCTAATTGTTATTGTTTTGACGGATGCATTTGGCCTAGTGACAGTGTCCATCCAGTGTCTGATGAAATCATTCCAGTGAAATTTGATTGGCAGAGTGAGCTTCCCAGAAAGTCCTTTCAGCAGCATTTTTGTTGCCAGATAGTGTCATCTCAACAGGTGGCACCATGGACTTTTAAGAAACTGTTTCAGAAGTAAAACTCTCAGTTATTGTTGTTGTGGTTTCTTCAAACTCAGTGTCACTAAATGTTACCTCATCATTCAATCCTGGTGAAACAGGATTCCAACTACCTATATCATTTGCTATATCCTGTATGTTGAGGACCGAGGGAACCACTGGCTTTGGAGTGTTGTCATATGACTTTCGTATGGGAATGCAGCATGAAACCTTGTTCTTACAAAGAAGTTTATACCTTTCAGTATCTAAACATCGTCTTCTGCAGTGGCCCACATCATTCCAGCATTTTGGTACATTCCAGGCAGCTGCAGGAAATAAAAATTAGGTCAAAATTTTAACCTCAACATCAACATAACTTTTTATTCATTCAGAAATGTGCAGCTGTTACCTGTGACATCTAGATTAACACGATGACCATACTAAAAATGACTGAAAGAGACAACCTGGAAAACATAGGTGTATATTAAAAATGGTGACATAAAGAGGGGAAGAGAGGAGAAGAGAGGGGAGAGAGGGAAGGGGAGGGAAGAAGAGGGTCTTAAAGCTGATATTTAAACCTAAACAAGGTTGAAAACAAGCCAGCAAGGTAGTCTGAGGGAAGGATTGCTTCAGGAAGGCAGCAGAGAGGCCCTGTCAGCACTGAGGAAACTGCTTGTATGTTTAAGAGACAAAGAAGGTCAACAAGAGAGGTTCTGATTATAGATATGCTTTGGAACCACTACTTATAGGTAAGCCATGGGAATAATATGAAAAAAATACAGAAAGGTAGAATTAAATTCTGATCAGCTTCAATATCAAGGGATCATAAAAACAAAAAAGCAAGGACCAGCCAGATAGCTCAGCATATTAAAGTGCATGCCTAGACAGATGCAGGGGTTGGAGGTTCAATCCCCTGCCTGCTGCGCCGGTCCCTCCCCCAGGGCTCACTGAGAAGGTGATTGAGACTGGGTGTGTTGGTGTGCCCCTGTAATACCAGCACTTGGGAGGCTGAAAAACAGGTAGGATCACTACAAGTCTGGTCTGTGTAGTGAGACCCTGTAGACTCTGTACTAAATACATTTAAAAAAAATGGAGATTATATAAGAAGAAAAGAATTCAGAAAAAAAACAACAAAACAAAACAGGACAGGACAGTAGCCCATACCCGTATATCTGTAATCTTAACTCTCTGGGAAGTTGAGGCAGGAAAATTGCAAATTTGAGCCCAGGTTGGGTATAACTTAGTGAGACCTTGTCTTAAAATAAGAAAATAAAAAAGGACTGAAGCTGTTGCTCAGTTCAAAGGTCCTGGGTTCAATCCTCGGTCCATAAAACAAACACATCGGGACAGGAAAATGTGACCGTAGATGATTTGTGTGTAATAGTTCAAATGAAAAGCAATTCTCACCTCACAAAACAATTTAGTGGGCAAATAAGGAGTTGGGAAAACATGAGTCATAAAGCCAGTGGCCACTCTAGTTGACCAGAGCACAGTCCCAGGGAGAACTCTGGCAGCCAGGCTGCCAAGCAAGCCCAGGTGTCTCACATGGGGTTTACTGAGACTGGGCCACTTTCCCACCATCCTGCCAGCCCAGAATTAACACGTCACCCAGAGCCAGCTGCTAGCTTCCTGGCATTTTAGTGATGACCCATACGGAGCATTTCACAAGCACCTGGCAAGGCAGCTGGGGTACTGACATTTGTGGGCCAGGCTGGTATGCACACAAACGGAAAATGCCAAAGGATGTAAGGAAAGTTGTATCAGATACCACTGAAGAAAGCAGTTAAAAAGTGGAACAGTATCCCTTTTTTTTGGACTGGCAGAGTTAATACTGTTAAAATGATCACTCCACCAAAAGTAATCTATAGGCTTAATGAAATCCCTGGTAAAATAAGAACAACATTCTTCACAGACCTAGAAAAAATAATCCTAAAAATTCATGTGGACTCAGAAAAGGCCCAGAATAGTAAAAAAAAATTGTAAGCAAAAAGAGCAAAACTGGAAACACCACGTTACTGGATTTTAGTTCATATTGCAAAGCTATAGTAGCACTGCCTAACACTGGCACAAAAAGAGAAATGCAGACCAGCAGAACAGGAGACAAGATACGTAAGCAACCTCAGGCACCTATAGTCATTTAATTTTTGACAAATGGTCAAAAACATAGATTGTAAAAAGACAGCCTCTTTAACAAGTGGTGCTAAGAAAACTGAATATACATTTGCAAATGATTGAAACAGATTTCTATTGCTAGTGTTGTAGTAAAATCAAATTAAAATAGATTAAAGACCTATTTGTAAAAACAGAAACTTTTAAATCAGTGGAAGGTAGCATGGGAAAATTCCTGAAGCCACAGGTAAAGACTTTGAAAAGAATCAAATAGTACAGAAAATAATATCAGGAATCAACTAATGGGATATCATCAAATTAAAAAGCTTCTGCACATCAGAAACTTTTCCAAACGCAATCAGTACAGCAAAAAGACAACATGTAGAATGGAAGACATTTTCTCTAACTAATCTTCAAATATAGGACTAATATAAAGAACACAAAAATTACCCTCCTCCCTGAAACAAATGACATCAAAACAATGGACAAATTAACTGTGAGATATTCCCCAAAGGAAGAAATACAAATGGCCAATTAGTACATGAAAAAATGTTCAACACCTGTAGCCATTAGAGAAATTTAAATCAAAACAACTTTGATATCCTCTCTTACCTATCCCTTTATCAGAATGGCCTTATTTTTTATTGGCATTCATTTTTTAATTTCATTATTAAAGAGTAAAAACTAATAGTAGAAACAAAGACACAGAGTAACAAGCAAAAGTACAAATGGTACGGAATTTCAAAAGAAGAATAAAAATTTAACAATGATCGTTGTATTACAGAATGGTTTGAATTAAGAACACAAAAACCAGTGAATGTTGGTGAGGATGGAGGGGGAGAAAGGGTCCCCCCAATGTTGTGGGAATGTGAACTAGCACAACCACTATAGAAATCAGTATGAAGATTCCTTAAAAAATGTATATAAAATAGAAATTCCATTTGACCCAGCAATACCTCTCGTGGGGATATTCCTGAAAGAATTAAATATATCGTACTATAATGACATATGTATGTCCATATCTGCAGCAGCACAATTCAAATCAGCCAAGCTTTGGAAACTGCCTTTATGTCTGTCAAAAAAGAATGATTAAAGAAAATGTGGTATACGCACCCAGTGGAATATTATTCGGCCACAAAGAAGAATGAAATATGTCAGGAAAATGGATAGAACTTGAGGCCAGCATATTAAGAGATATAAGCCAAACTCAGAACACTAAGTATCTTACATCTTCTCTTATATAAGAACCTTAAAATAAGTAAATAAATAAAATATAGGCCAAATGATAGGAAAATAAAGGTAGATTGAATCAGAATAAATGGGAAGGGGAGGGAGAAGGAGGTAAAGAGATTAAAGTGTTATAATCACTTACTGATTCCCCAAATTAACTTCACTCTTCTGTATCACAAACATACATTATGGGCCTGCCATGCCGGCCCTGCTTAGACAGCAATTGAGACTGGGCATGGTGGCCCGCACCTGCTATCCCAGCTCTTGGGGGGCTGTAAACAGGGGGATCACTATGAATCTTATCTATTAGTGAGACCCTGAACACCCTGTAGATCCTTCCCTAAAATACAAAAAACAAACAACAACAACAACAAAAAAACAAACATATGCTAATACAAAATGAAAAGTCATATTAGCTTAGCCTTGTATTTAAAACATACTTTTATTTATTTATGCAAAATACTTTAATCATTATTTAATAAATAACATGTGCAGTATACATTTAGAAAAATTGTACACATAAGATTTAGCAAAATTTACACAATAATCAAAATACAATTCTATACAATAATTAAAATACAGCTTAAAAAACTTTTGGTAAGGGCTGGGGAGGTGGCTCAGTAGAATAAGCACTTGCCTGGCAAGCACAAGGGCCTAAGTTCAATCCCCGGTTCTGCCAAAAAAACAAAATCAAAACAAAACAAAAAACCCCCAAACTTTTGGTAAATGGAAAAATACTAACAACATGGAAGGAAATTTATAAGTAGGCCATAGATTTTTTTTATTCAAATGATAAAGAAGAAAACTGAGGGAGAGTAATGGAACAAGTCTTTATTTTTACTTGGTTACAATAGAAAAATTCCAAAATTATAGCAAATAGTTCATAATCAGAAACAAATATATGCAGTGGTTCATGCCTGCAATCCCAGCACTTGGGGGGCTGAGGGAGGAGGATCATTGAAAATTCAAGACCAGCTTGGGCTACAAAGTGAGCTCAAGACCAGCTTGAACTGCATAACAAAACCCTGTCTCAAAAAGACAAAAACCAACCAAACAAAAAAGAAGCAAAGCTAGATAATAATTCTCCATCTCATGTATCATTTCAACATATGAATAAGATGTAAGAACATAAGCATGCCTACAGCCACCTCATGGAAATGCAAAACTTTTTCCAAAGTCATATGGACCTAAAATTGGAAGGTCCTCATTGGTCACCTGGCTTTCTACTTTGTCACGTTCACACATTTTCCCATTCCAGGCTTAAATGTTATCTCTTCCACATGACAGACCAGAAGAATATGCAACATTGATAGACATGTCTATTGTATGTAAGAACATGAAAATGAAAGCCTACTTTGAAGGTACAAAATTAATTCAAAATGGTAGGAAGAACTGACCTAATAGAACTCAACAATGACCTAACTAAAATAGAAGAGAAGCAAGGCCAAGTTAACACTAGATAAGACAGAGCATTGAGAAGATGCTTGCCTTTTGGAGAAATGTCTCAAAGGACATTCCAGATTGCTAGATGCTCCTACCAGAAGGATTCTCAGAGCGTAGAGTATAGGGATTCCAAAATAAGACCCTATCTACTGCTACTTATTGGTCTAAGACTTCCTGTGTGACTATTTTTCCCTTCAAGACACTGGGGAATCTGGTGCTATGAGTTAACCTAGTTCCATCATCCCTGCTTTATATAGTTCCATTACCTTGGGCCAGCTGAGATAACAACCCACAGAAAATCAAGGTCAGCATCAGGAAACGCATGGCTTCTGTAAGAGAGGAAGCTCTCTGTCTTGAGGAATCCTAAACACTGAACATCTTGGCCTCCTTGTGGTCTCTTATACTGGGCTCTCATGGGTGTTGAACCAGAAAGAGTAGAAGGCCTTGCTGCCAAGGTCACCAGACCATCAAGTTGCATCACTGAATGCAGATGACATAGTAGTGTCCTATTCTAGAAATTATTAGGAGAAACTGAGATGAGGTATAATCCTGCAGAATTATAGGTTTGGATGGAAGGGAACCCCAAAAGTAAGTCTCACCTGAGCCTAGATAGGGTCAATTTCTTTAACTTGGTCCACAGGAAGCACCTTGTATATGCTCAATAATAGCAGAATGGTGTATAAACATATAACCTGTGGCACTCCAGTAGCTTATGACTTCTGGTAGAGTATCTTTTCTTATACCACATTTCCCTGAAAAGAAGACAGGCTCTATCTTTTAGTCCAAAAGATGCAATAAAGCTCACTTTCAGGGGATACATTATTTTTTCATGTACAACAATCTATACTTATTCAAATACAGTCACATCCCCTTCTGGAACATTGTCATAACTCTCCAAACCATGAATTCTGGCTTGAATTTCTTGCAACTGCATTTCTACCAGTAAGTCATAAAACCATATAAATGAACAAGAGAGGAATAGAAAAGCAAATAATATGCAAAACAACTAGAAAAAATAAAGAAAATTACAATAAAAGTTCATAACTTTCAATAATAACTTTGATTGTAAATAATCTTTATTCTCCAATGAAAAGACATAGACTATTTTAATAGATTTTCAAAAATGACCCAGTTGTATGCTATTAATAAGAAATTCACCTTACCAGTAAAGACACATGGAGTAGGCATATTTATACCTGACAAAAGGGACTCTACTACAAAAATATAAGAAGCAAAGATCATTATATATCAAAGGGTCAGGTCAGCATAACACATAATGGTTGTAAGTCTACATGCATTTAATGTCAGAACACCCAACTTTATCAGACAAACACTAGTAGATTTAGAGGGAGAGATAGGCTTCTGTACAATAAGAGGAAGATCTATCTTGATCCCCAGCTACTGGAAGGTAACCTGTGAGCCCTAGAATGTCCTACCTAATGAGTATCTTTGTGTACCTCGGGCCCTTGGGACATGCTTAAAAGCCTATGCTAACAATATGATTGATTGTGTGATGCTTTGGGCCATTTCATATCAGATTGGCCCCTACTGAAATTAGAAACCAAAGTCAGTCATGCAGGTGGTCAACCATAGTTATGTAACCAAACCCCAATTACAACTCTGGACACCAAAGCCTAGATATGCTTCCCAATTGGCAGTACTATATACATTACCACACTGTTGTTGTGGGACATAGGCTCTCCCTGGATGGTTGCTTTAGGGAAGGCCCACAGAGAAGCTCCACACCCCATCATCTTCTAGACCTTGCCCTACTGTTTCTTTTAGCTGCTGACTTTAATCTTTGTCATTTTTTTTTCTGAATAAATAAATAAATGATTATAGTAACTTTCCCAAGTACCCAAGTTAACAAATCTAAGGGTGGGCCTGTGACCCCTTACACTTGGTGTGGGGATAAGGAGGGTCTTGGGGAACCTCCAAACTCAGGAGACACACAGACCAATGCAGAATGGAGAACCCAGAAATAAATTCCACAAGTGCAGACAACTGCCTGCTAAAGAATCATGGTCTTTTCCACAAATGGTACCAGAATGTCTGGACATCCACCATGAAGAAAGAAAAAGAACTCAATCTAAACATACTCTTTAAACAAGTTAACTCAAAATGCATCATAGGTTAAATGAATTAAATATAAAAATGTACATCCTTTAAAACAAAATATAAGAGATAATCATAAAGTCTTAATGCTTGGTATAGTGTTCTTAGCTACAACACCAAAACCATGGTCCTTAAAAGAAAAAAAATAATAATACATTGGATTTCATCAACATTTAAAACGTTCCTTCTGTTAAAAAAAATCCTGTGAGAAAAACTGAAAGGAAAACTACATTGACTTGCTCTTGTTAGTCTAGAAGCTTGATGTGCAACATTAGGTTGTGTTCATTCTGCTTTCCTGATGTAAGAATTTGCCACTATAAATTTCCCTCTTACGCCTGCTTCCACTGTACCCCAGAGATTCCAGATGCTGTAGCTGCATTTTTATTTGATTGTAGATATTGTTTAATTTTTTAAAAATTTCATCCATGACCTATTGGTTGTTCCCAGAAGAATTAAAAAATCATACCACAGTGTACCATACTTGCACCCATTTTTATAGCAGCACAATTTGTCATAGCTAAATTCAGGAAACAGCCCAAATACCCATCAATCAAGAAATGGAGGCCAGGGAGATGGCTCAGTGGAATAAGCACTTCCCTGGCAAGCATAAGGGCCTGAGTTCAATCCCTGGTTCCACAAAAAA
>NW_004524613.1:1818772-1825683 GCF_000260255.1 Octodon degus
AGAAAAAAAGAAATGGATAAAAAAGATGTGGTATGTTTATACAATGTTTATATACTCAGCTATAACGAAGGATAAACTTGGGACTTTTATAGACAGATGAATGCAACTTGAGGTTATACTCATAAATGAAACAAATTAGCTTCACATGTGTAAACACTGTATTCTCTCTCTTGTTGGAGAAACTAAAATAGTAAACAAAGTATAAAATGTACAACAGATATTATAAAATGGAAAGACATTGTTGATAAGGAGAAAGGATGTAGGATCTGGAAAAGGGGAAAGGACAGCAGAGAAAAGGGAAAATGCAAGTCAGTTACATTATTAGGGTCTCCTAGTTCATTGAAAAGGAAGGTTTGCTCTAATATTGATTGGAGAAAATTTTAATGCCTATATCTTGTACTCTGAATAAATACTTTAAAGATAATGATATGTAACATATTGATAATTGTTATTCTCTCATTTTTGTTATGAAATTTTGTTATACCTTTTTACCATAAAATAAAAAAAGAAAATTACATACAGAGAGAGTTTGGAAACCATATATCCAAGAACTCATGTCCAAGATAAAAAGTTCTCAAAATTTAACAATGAAAACCAACCCATTTAGAAAATAAGACATTCTTCTCCATTGCTGCTGGGAATGTGGACTGGTACAACCACTATGGAAATCAGTGTGGAGACTCCTCAAAAAACGAGGACTGGAAATCCCATTCAATCCAGCTATCCCCTTCCAGGTATTTTCCCAGAAGAACTGAAAACATCATACCACAATGATACACATGCACCCATGTTTATAGCAGCACAATTTGTCATAGCCAAATCTTGGAAGCAAGCAAAATGCCCATCACCAGATGAATGGATGAAAAAGATGTGGTATTTTTATACAATGGAGTATTGCTCGGCTATAAAGAAAAACTCAAAGACTTCATAGGTAAGTAGATACAACTAGAGGCTGTGAAATAAACCGGACCCACATGTATAAATATCATATTGTCTCCCAACTGTAAGAACCCAAAAGAAGAAATAAAACCAGAAAGGTATAACAGATATAGTAAAACAGAAAGAAATGGAACTTAAGGATTAAACAATGAAGAGGAAAAAAAGGAGAAAAGATAAGAAAAAAGTAAGGGAAAACATGCAATATATATATATATATATATATATATATATATATATATATATGTTGAGGTGATTGTACTAAAAATCTCAGTTTTTTGAAAATAGCAGTTAATGTGTAGAATTTTCACCTTGACTAACTCTGTATGCTGATATCTGTGATCTAAGCAACTACATCGGTGACAGGAATGTGTAATACAAAAGCCATGCAGTACCTGTCATCTTGGTCTTCTAAATGTGTACTGTTTCTAATGTCATATCAATTATTACTATACTCTCTTAAAAACAATTTTTTTTTTTGTATTTTGAGAAAAGCCTACAGGGTGTTCAGGGTCTCACTACTAGATCAGACTCACAGTGATTCTCCTGTTTATAGCCTCCTAAGTGCTGGGATTACAAGTGTGCGCCACCACGCCTAGTCTCAATTGCTGTCTCAACGTGCCTTGGAGTCGGAGCCAGCACGGCAGGCCCGGTTATCAAACCCCCGGCCCCTGTGCCTGTTTACAGGTGCTTTAATCTGCTGAGCTATTTGGCTGGCTCCAAGATAATTTTTTTTAAAAAGGTAGAAAAAGAAAAAAGAGAGATAAGAACAAACATTTAAGGCTTTTGAATGCAGCCATATGTCCAATCTTACATAACTATATCTGTTAATCTGATCAACAGATTTGATAATAAAAATAGATAATATATCAACCATTGTTAATCAGCTATTCTTTGTTTGAAAATCTGTAACATATGTATCATTGTATGTTACCCTGTTTCTGTTTCTGATTTTTGTTCTTGCTTTGGTTTTACTTTTCAAAATTAAATTAGAAAATAAAACATTCAAGCCAAAAGGGTATGGGTGGGGGCCAGGGAGATGGCTCAGTAGAATAAGTGCTTCTCTGGCAAGCACAAGGGTCTGAGTTCAATCCCCGGTTCTGCCAAAAAAAAAAAAAAAAGGGTATGGATGGCAAACAGGTAAATGAAAAGATGTTCAACATCGCTAACAATTAAGGAAATGCAAATTAAGAGGAGAAATTGTTTTCTAAAACTTAAAATAGAGAAATAAAAATTTATATTCTAGAGAAATAAAAATTTATATTCTCAGAGAATATTGTACATAATGTTCTATACCCTGGATTACTACTGTCTAATAAAAGGTACAAAGTATTGATAGACATAGTAATCTCAAAAGATTAAATAATGTAAAATTTCATTTATATAACATTCCAAAATTACAGAACTATAGAGATGGAAAGCAAACTAGTTAGTTTCCCAGAAGTTATGGATGGTGGAGGAGCAGTATGTTGTATATGAGTATACCAATCAATGATAAGAAAGTCAAGCTTTCTGACATTCAGTTTTCTATTCCAATTTTAGTATATGTGTTGCCGAAGCAAGCACAAGTTTTCTATTCCATTGAGTGGTCTATATCAAATTTCTAGCACAAACTTTAGCCATTTGTGTATCACATTACAAACTTTTGGGGCTGTATCATTTATGCCTGTTGTATTACTTAATATTTTTCACAGAGATCAGTGTAGTTACCACTTAAATATAAATCAGCCCCAGTCCTGAGTAATGTTATCTAGAAATTGCCAGATGAAGGGTTAGTGATTTTTTAAGTGAAAATTAAAATTAAATCATCTACTTTACTGTACTACCGAAGCCATCATCCTTACTGCCTGTAACATGAGCTATACATTTCTGGAAACATGAGTTTAGCCAAAGTATTTGCTTTTCAGATGGAGAAAGGAATGTCCAATACACGGAAATTAACTTTCAGATTCAGAAAAATCACTTACATGCAGAGCAAAATCCTTATTCTACACTGAAAACATTCCAAAGTCTCCAGTAGGGCCCTACAAGAGCTGACACGAGGTGGCTCTGCTTGCCTCTGGGCTTTCAGTTCCTGTTATTCATTCTCTCATTTACTCTGTTCTAGATACGCTTGACTTTTTGCTCTTCCAAGGACACCTAGTGCCTTCCTGCCTTGGAGGTTTGCTCTTGTTCTTTCTGCCTGAAAGGCTCTGGTGTCCAGTTGGCACCATTCCTCAAAGGTTCAGGTTCTACTCAATGTCATTTTCTCATGGAGTCCTTCTTTGCTTGCCCTATTCAAAATATAGAGAGGGAGGAGGGAAGGGGGAGATGTGAGAGGAGAGGAGAAAGAGGCAAGAGAGAATATTGTATCACTCTCTGTGCCCCTTGGTATGCTTTGCTTTTCTTCATAGCACTGAGCACCACCTGACATGGTTCCTTTGCCCCTATTAGAATAGCAGGACTTTGCTTCCTTTCCTTTAGCCCAGGTCTTAGAACTGTGCTTGTGTGAAGATCGACATTCAGCTGCTCAGCAGTCCTCACTAAAGAATCTAAGGGAAGTGAGCATGCACATAGGGTCACGTTAGAGCACAACTCCCAGGAAATCCAACCATTTTTCAAATGGCTCCACTTGTCTTTTAAATTTGGCCCTCTGCAGCTTCCATGCAGGGCTTTTAGCTCTGTACCATATTCTACAGAATGTGCCTTTCAGATAATTGAAGATGGCAGCTATGACTCTTCAGCTCATACTGCTTTTCAGTCTGAACAGGTCTCTCGCTCCATCATCACTTGGACATAATTCCCTGGGACCATAGCAAGTGTATGTTCTACAGGCAAATAAGCAAGGTCTGAATTCAGACCTCTTTCTACAATACTGCATAGTCTTGAGCAAATAACATCTGCACCTCATGGGTCTGACGAGGGCTGACAGAGCGACAAGTTGAGTGGATGGCATCCATGCCTACTGATCCCTTGAAGAAGTTCTTGCCCAGATCCTAAGGATGAAACAAATTTCCTGAATCTCTGACTGAGTTTGCTGCCTTCCTATAGGAAGAGGACAGTAGTGGACCAATTCAAAAGTATAAAAGGACCATGAGGCCAGGTCAGACCTTTTTGGTGGAGAAGCCCCAGGAAATATTTTGCTTCTAGGTGGGCTGGAGTCCATAAGGTCCTAAAAATGGTCAATAGTAAGGATTTCAAGTAGGAAATTACAACAAAATATAAAATTTATAAAAGCTGCAAAGTATGATGACATAGTTATATGTACCTAGGAACATGCCTAAACAAAACTCACTGTTCTGATAACAAAAATACACTCATAACAAATATCTGTTGGGTTATGAGGGCTCTCCCTTATTTTGTTTCTTTTTTACTTATCATGTGACCCCAGAGAATTCTCTTCCACTCTATGGATCTGCATCTTCTTAGCTGGGAAATACCAATTCTAGGACCAACAAAGATACTAGTGTCATACTGCTATACATGTGCACATCTATTCAATGTTCTTCAGCACATGTTCCCTGAATGCTGTGGATATATGGAAATGACAGCCTATCCTGACCTTTGGGAGTCTCACTGTCTGTTGAAAGTTGTCTTTGAGGACACAAGCCTGGAGCAAGGAAAAGAGCTCTAAGGCATCATGATGAATATTGTATAGAAAGAAAGAAGCCTTGAGAACACAGAAAAGGAAGGTAAAGTGCCCATCGAAAGGGGATGAAAGGCTTCTTGGAGAGGGAATCTGTTCTGTACACAAAGCTACAGGCTTGTGCAGGACTCTTCCACCAATGCCTTCACCTTCCCAGAGGACATTTAGGGTAAAACCACAAACACAGGATGATCAGTTTACATTGCTGATCTGCAGGCTGACATTCTGGGTGGTGGAACCCTGTCCTTATCTGACTTATTGTCTGTGAGTCAGCTCTACCCCAGTCAATAAAACCCTGGGTACAGACCCAGCTTCCCCAGAATGTTCAGTATTCTGCCGGATCGCTTCTCAACCATCTCAGGACACGTTCAACTCTGGTTCCTGGTCTTAGCTGTCCTTGTGGTCCTGGCTCAGACATCCCCAGGTAACCAGAACTGTGGCAAGACAAGAAAAGGGAGTGAGGTGGGCTCTAACACATAGAACCATGGAAAACTGACTGTGTGCAGCAGTAAGAACACCACAGAGTGGCAGGAATCTGGTGAAAAGTCATAAGGTAAATGTGACATTAGCACCGGTAAGGTAGCTCAGGGCTGGAGCACTTGTCTCCAGGTGTGAGGCTCTCCCTCAGCACCAAATTAAAAAAAAAAAAACAGAAAAAAAAACTTTAAAAAGAATATGCCTTGTTAGACTAGCCTGCTACTCCCAACTATGAGTGTGCTTCTGAGTAGGAAGCCTGGAAAATACCAGCAGAAACAACATTGTCCTATACAATGTCCCTTCCATACATAGAAGCAGCCTCAACACGCCTAGTGTCCTTAATGCTTACTACCCAAATATCCAATAGTCTCATCCCAGTCCTACTTGATACTGCTTCTTGCAAAACTAATTTCATTACTTCATTTCTCCATTGTTGCTGGCTTTGAACACTCCTTTAAAGCTAGGAGTGGAGGAATGTTGCTCTTAGAGTATCTGGTAAAGATGTCTAGAACATTTACAGGTTTATAAAAATAAGTTGAAGGTGTAACAGCAGAAGATTCTGCACAACTGATTGAACATGATCAAGGCTTTCTAGCAACATGACAAGCTTTATGGATAGGTGGTGAATGACTTTCTAGTGGAATTGCTCTCCTTAGGCTTTTGGGGCCTCTGAAGTTTATGATTATAGGTCCCATGGTTTCCTTTTAGGTCATTGCTGTTAGAGTCGCATCCTATGTGGGATCAGTTCTGCAAGTGTAAACTCTTTGCCCCTCAGTTATTCTAGAACAAGAAAAATAAATGTTATACCTCAAACTCTTGTAGGGGGAACTGGAATAGAAGGTGGAGTTGAAGATTCAAGAGACATTTGGAGAAAGAATCAGCATCCTGGCTCACAGGACACTGGAGGGGAGAAGTAAACGTCATTAGAACTCTGATTTTTCATCTGAAAAATCAAGTGAGAATTGGAAGTCATTTCCTATAAGAAAATTTGGGGAAAGGATACATGGATCAAATCTATAATTGAAACCAAAATCTCTCATGTGAACCCAGTGTGCAGGGAAAGCTGGGTCTCCACGCAGGGTTTTGTTTACCTAAGCAGGGCTGAATCACAGACAGGCTATCAGAGAAGAGCAGAGAGCTACATTGCCCAAGATGTCAGCCTGTGGGTCAGCCCCACAATTTATTATCTAATATTAAGAAGCCTGCTGTAGACACATTAGGTGGCAAGCACCTAGAACAATGCCTATCCCGTAATACCTACTCAACAAACTTCAGCTTAAAGAGTAATGAATGGGAAGCTGGGTGTGGTGGCACAAGCCTGTAATTGCAGGGTGACTTAGAGATGATCTTTGAGACCATCCTGGACCACAAAGTGAGTTCATGACCATCTTGGACTACATAGTCTCTGTCTCAACACACCAATAAGAACAGCGAATGGTAAGGGAAAAACAGACAGTTTAAGGCCTAGGCCCCTTCCTTAACAAGCACCCAGATTTAGAGTGGAAGTAGAACTAGATCGTTAATGAGCCTATGCTTTTCCAGAAGCATAGGAATAAGACTCAGGTAGAGCTGATTGGAAGAAAGATGATAACTGCGTGTATCTGCTACATGTCAAGACAAACATAGACATTCTATGTATACATTTTCAAGAAAGCTAGTAGGTATCAAGATCAATGCTCACTCTAACCATTATTATTATTTTTTACCAATGTCTTCAGTATAATATCTACTCTTTCATGAATTTATATGCTTATCTATTTATTTTTTTCAAAATTTTATTGATAAACGGATAGCAATGAGACAGTTTCAAATCAAATCGGAAGTACAGTTTCAACAAATAATACACTGCATATATTCTTCTTAGTGGTTAATT
>NW_004524613.1:1832839-1839231 GCF_000260255.1 Octodon degus
TCAGATATCTGTCTTTCTCTTGTGCTCCAGCTAGTTGTGATAAGAGGTACATGCCAAACTAGCATGAGACCACCAGTCAAATGATAGTAGTTTTTAAAAGTTTATGTGGTACTATATGTGTGTCATTACTTTTAAAGTATTCAGGCACCGAGCAGTCCAGACAATGTCACAAACTTCTTCAATGACATTCCATTAAAGGATGCCAAATTAGGTGAGTTTCTTTATGGACTAGATAGAGATGATTGACTAAAAAAGCTGTTTTGTGCTAAAATGCACATTTAAGTGTATTAAAAAATGTCATCATGGGGCCAGGGAGATAGCTTAGTAGAATAAGTGCTTCCCTGGCAAGTGCAAGAGACTGAGTTCAAGCCCCAGTTCTGCCAAAAAAAAAAAAAAAAAAAAAAAGTCATCATGATTGTCATGCTAAAACACTATGCATGAACATTGTATTGTCTCACTAGTGTAAGAACCTGAAAAAGTAAATAACATCTGAAGGGCACAATAGATACTGTGTAAAGGGAATCAGTTTGTTTGGAAGGAAGAAATTACTGAGATGAAGAGAAGGACAGGAGAGAAAGGGAGGGAAAAAAGAGATGTATCTATGTATGTATGCAGAACGACTTGGATAATGTCCTGTGGATTTCTGCTGGTCTGTGGAAAGGAGCAGTTAATGTTTAGATTTTTTCTGTTTTCTTTTTGTTTCTTCTTAATTTCTTATAATTTTTTTTTCTTTTTTCTTTATTTTTCCAATTTTGCATGCATCTATCTGGTAATCTAAACAACTAAGTTGAAAACAATACTACACAATACAACAATTTACTGTCAAATTCATATTATTTGTTTAATAAAATTATGTATTATTTCTAATTTTTTATTACTATTTTGTATTCTTTTTTAAAAATAAATAAAATACTATGCATGGCTCTTGATCTCAAGTTTTCTCTGTAAATTATATAACTGTTGTCTGTTAATGTTCTGCAAGGGTACAACTACTAAAACAACCATAGTTGATAGGAAATAGTAGTCTTCCAACTGTACTTTATATTCCAAAGTGCTTGATATGAATAGTTGAGCTCACTTCCCCCACTGATTTTTCACTTCTGAATACTGAAAACTATAGTTTAGAGACTGGAACTAGAAAGGTGACTGGGGTAAGAGGACAGCCAATATTTTGGGTGTGGCGCTCCAAGGTCAACACAGACTCAGGACATGAGGAAACCTTCCTATGAGATCCTACAACTTTGGTGAGTCACCCAACTTCCCGATCAGGTTAATTACTGGACCCCAGAGGACAAGAATCAACAATTGTACAGTGTTCCAAAGAAAGGTCACTAAGAGGAAAAAGTGTCCCATGCTTTCACAGAAAAAATATGGTTAAGCAAGGCTGTGACCCATCCTGATGGTCGACCCTGACAGGATCTGGGAATCTCTACATGTGGTTCCAAAGTAATACCTGAGGAGACTTAATTTGCCTTAATAGATAGCAAGAGGTTAATTTTAATGAACACAGGTCTCACTTTAACTTCATCTTAAACACCCAGCAGAAAAGTATAACCAAAAGATAAAAAAAAAAAAAACAATGTCATACTACTAAGCTAGATATAGAAAAATGCTCCAATCTCTGACCTCTTCTGGCTGATTACACTTTTATGGGACATTAAGAAAAAACTACAGTAGATTCTATATAAACTCAACAAGAATTTTTCAATTCTTAGCTAAAATTGTCCTTCAAAATCACCACACTCTCCATCTTCTTACAGCTAAAACTGGAGAGGCTTACAATAAAATATCAACTCCATCATTAGTGGGATCTAACAGCCAGTGGGTTACAATCCCTATTTCAGTCCCTTAAGATCCTTCTAGGGCCAGCCAGATAGCTCAGCAGACTGACGCACCTGCTTACACAGGTTCAGGGACCAGGTCCCATCCCGGGTGTGCTGGGCCAGCCCCACCCCCAGGCCACACTGAGACATCAATTGAGACTGGACGTGGTGGCGCATGCCTATAATCCTAACACTTGGGAGGCTGAAAACAGGAGGATCACTACAAATCCAGTCTACATAGTGAGACCCTGTAGACCCTGTACTAAATACATTTAAAAAAAGAAAAACCAGCTTCTAACCTTAACTCTTTCAACAATATACTTGTCCATTCTAGAGCTCATGCTTTGATTATACATGCTCCAATTTCTCAGAAAATCTGTTTATTCTTGCGTAGAGGCTGCTAAACTCCTAGTGCTCATGCAGATGGAACCAACAACAAATGTGCTAGATTCCTTTACTGGGATCTACCAGACCGACCTTGTAAAGACAGCTTATAACTGCCACACTACAACATGACTTCTACCTGAGACCTATTAGATTATTGCTATGGAAAAGACCCCGGCTATGGCCTTTCCTACATTAACCTTTCTCAGCTCAAAGCAGCTAGATGAAAACTCTATCCCCTTTCCCTTAACTGCAGTTAGAGATAACTCTTCAGAGCAGGGAATATTGTAGACTGCTAAGTCAGTTGTAAATATTATAGGCAGTTAGGCAGTACTGGACCCTCAGTCAGAAGACAACTGTGGCCAGAGGCACATTCACTGAAGTCCAGTCTTCAAGAAAAAGAGGAATGACAACACCCACACACTCTCCCTAGGGATGAACAGCAGTGATTAATATTCTAAATAGGCATCAATCACTTTTAGTGGGGAACCAAGACCTCCTTAGCCCAATCTTTCCCAGAATATCCTTGTTTGCTTTACATACCCTTGCTATGTGACTCGCCTCCCCCATTTGATCTTTGTTTAATCAGGATCACCTAGGCAACTATAATTGCTGTAATCTTAATTGCTTTACCATAGTTTTGTTCTATTTTACTTTCATGTTGTGATTTCCCACTGGATTACTATTACCTCAGCGACTACTCTTGTAATCTTATTAGTTGACTACAGTTCTGTCCCACCTTGAACCTGCCTCACCTTGTTGCTTTGCTCAATGAAATACTCTTGAGAGGTGGAGTCAGTGGGCCACCCACTTGTGACCCTCCTCTGTCCTTCTTAGATAGAAGAAGGACAATAGATTCTCCCTACTCTTAAAAAAAAGTCCCACAAAGGCTCCAGGAACACAGGGGAGGTGATCAAATCATTGGAGTGATACAGTTGACTTGCTGTTAGAAGATGGAGTCTGGTTGGAAAAGGCAGGTCACAGGGGATGTGACCTGGAAGGAAGTAGCTCCCTTCCTGGCTCCTTATTTCATTTTCTGCTTCCTGGCTGCCATGACATGAGGAACTTCTCACCTACCTTGCCCCTCTGCCACGCCACTTATGCTTTGGAAACAGTTAACCATGGATGAAAAACATGAACCAAAATGACTTTTCCAGCTTTAAGTTGTGAGTATCAGGTAGTGGTCCCAGCAATGAGAAAAACAAGTAAGACAGATCTTGGTACCATAAGTGGGGTCATTACTGTGACTACATAACCACGTGGTTCAGGAGCCTTTGAAAGTAGTTCATAGGAGAAGTATGGAAATGTTTAGAGATGCCAGTTAAAGAAGGCCTAGAATGCTCTGAGCTAAGCTTGATGGGAGACTCCGGTCAGAGCTCAAAAGACCAGAATACTGTTAGAAATAGAGACAAAAAAAAAAAAAAGGAAAAAGAAATATAGACAAAAAAGGTCAGCTAAGGGCATTTCAGTTGGAACTCTTTCCAGGGAAGCACTTATTCCACTGAGCCATCTCCCCAGCCCCTTCAGTTGGGAACAAGGACTCTACTGGCAGTTTGACTCAAGGTCATGTGTGTAACATTCTACAAAAAAATTTACCTTTTTTTTGTCTTTTTTTTTTTTTTTTTTTTTTTTTTTTTAGAAGGGTCTCACTATGCAGTTGCGGCGTGACTTGAGCTCACTTTGTTGTCTAAGCTAGCCTTGAACTTACAATGACCCTTCTGTCTCAGCCTCCCAAGTGCTGGGCTTACTTAAATTTATAAATATTTTACTCATGTCCTAAGACTTAGTGAGAGATTGGGATGAAGCACATTGGGCTAATAAAACTGGCAGAGGAAATTTCAAAGTTGCCCAACTTTCAGGCTGTGGTATGAGTACTCCAGCTGTCCATTCAGAATCAGGAGCAAAAACACAGTTAATTGATATTGTAGGTTTTGAGTTTCACCAGAAAGGAAGCTACTGTAAAGTTAGGTCCTATAAAGCTGGGGTATAGGAGGCCTTTGTTGCATTAAGGATTACAAAGAATCAAAGTCCTTTGGATTAAAACAGTTGGAAAAGTGGGTTAAGAGAATGTCAGGCAAGCCCTCAAACTCTCAGGTTAGAATTGCAAAAATTAAAAACTTTCTTTTAATTTTTCTTTCTTTTTTCTTTTTCTTTCTTTCTTTTCTTTTTTTTCTTTCCTTCTTTTTTTTTTTTTTGTATATTTAGGGAAGGGTCTAGAGGGTGCTCAGGGTCTTACTAGTAGATCAGATTCATAGTGATCCACCTGTTTACAGCCTCCCAACAGATGGGATTACAGGCGCACACCACCAATCCTACTCTCAATTGCCATCTCAACATGCCCCAGGGGTGGCACAACAGGCCCTGGGGATTGAACCCCTTAATCCACTGAATTATTTGGCCAGCCCTGAAAAACTGTTTTTGAAAAGAGAGAAACAGAGCACTGTACTCAAAAATGCCCCCTAGAGAATTTGTTTTCCAGGATTACGTTCTTAATGTTCAGTCATTTGGACACTCAGAGGCTTCTGCAGCCATGAGCCAATGTCTCTGGCTACTGACTGAGCCTGGGGCAGACTTCAGCATTATCCACGTAGGGCTGGTTTCACAGATATGAAGAATGCCATAGTTGTGGGGTGATGGAGGTTTTCACCTAGATTTCAGAAGGGGGGCTATGAGACCAGTGAGTGTGGCCCTTAGAAGGCAGTGTGTGAGCTGTGGGGGTGAAGCTGAAAGTGCAGTGGGGATCCCAGAAGGGGAAAACAGGAATGTGGAATGTCTGATGAAAACCACAAAGAGTGAGCACATTCAGGCTGAGAAAGAAGCCCTGAGAGTGGTAGCCACCAGTAATGTTGTAGGGGCAGAACAACCCAAACCATTTGGGGTTTACACCTTGCCCCAGCTTGCCCCAGATGGTGGGTGTGGTGCTACAGGACTAAGTGTTTGCTCTGCTGGGTTTCGGTCTTGTTTGGTCATCAGTTACTATTTCCCTTCGCTGCCTTTTGGAATGTGAATGTTATCCTGTGCCACTGTATGCCGGAAGCTTTTAAACTTAAAAAAAAATTATACAGCTCATGGCTAAGTGTTTGCCTTAAGTCTCAGAAGAAACTTTAGACTTGGTCTTTTCAGCAATGCTGGAATTCTTGGGACATTGCCCACTCTTATTAGTGGATTAAATACATTTTTCAAGAAGAAATGCCCACAAATCTTTTTGGGCACCAGAGGAGGCATATTATAGTTTATATCTAGATGTTCTTTCAAAACCTCATGATTTCATAGGTGGGACTTTTGAAAAGTGATTTGATCATGGGAGTGTTATACTTATTGGTGGGTTAGTCGTCTGATAAGTTTATAGCTAAATATTTAGGAGGTGGGCATAGTCGGAATAAGAAGACCACTGGGGGTGTGGCCTGGAAGGGTTTATTGTGCCCCCTGGCTTCTCTTCATTCTCTGATTCATCCATCATGACATGAGCTCCTCTCCTTCCCAGGTACCTCTGCCATGGAACAAGCTGACTATGGACTGAAGCATGAGCCAAGATAAGCCTCTCCTCCTTTAAGTTGAATTGTGAAGTATTGCATCTCAGCAATGAGAAAATAACTGATACACAGCCCAAGAACAAGGCCATTGTTTTAGTCCATTTTCTTATCACTGGGCTCCAATACCCAATACTCACAACTTAAAGAAGGAAAGATTTATTTTGACTCATAGTTGTAGAGGTTTCCGTCCGTAGTCTGATAGCTCCAAGGCAGGACAGAATGGAGAGCTGCTCATAGCATGGAAGATGGGAAAGAGAGGGAAGAAGCAGGCAGGGATGTGGGGAGGAAGGGAGAGGGAGAGGAGAAGAAGAGAGAAGAGCAGGAAAGAAATAAACCATTGTAGGCCATGTTCAAGGGCCTACCTCTCCCAACCAGAACCCACATCCTAAGCAAGTCAGTCTAAACTCCCATAATCCAATCTCCTTCCAAAATCCCACCTATGAGCATAGGGCTCTTGAGAGACATCAAGGTATAAGTCTTAAGAGCTATGGAATCTGCAACTTGCAATGTCAGGGAAGGTCACGCAACCCCTTAGGAGTTCACATCTCTACCATCTGCTTCAGGGGTTGGACATGGATGTATGGAATTTAATATTTGCTGGTGAGTTTTGGTCTTGCTTTGGTCCTAGTTCTCTCTCTCTCTCTCTCTCTCC
>NW_004524613.1:1839331-1846359 GCF_000260255.1 Octodon degus
TGCAACAAGAGTTGGAGCTTTTTGGTCTGAGATGGTCAGTGAAATGCCCTCTATCTATTTATTTTGATAGACTTATTCATCAAGAAGTGTAACTATGGAAGAGGCAGATGCCAAAAATCATGCAAAGACAATGAGAAAAGGGAAGAAAATTGTGGGAAATACAATGTTTCTGCCTCAGGAAGCTATCACACTTTGCTGAAGAAAGCAAGACAAGTGAGATTCTGTATTTACTTGAAAGTTCTGGCTTTAGATACTTAAAGTCATTATAATAAGTCAGTGGGATGGTTATGTAGAGCATCTGCTTGGGTCTTAGATTTCTGTTGGGTCTTCACAGGATCCACTCAAGATATTCAGGGGCCTAGGGAGTGCAAATAAGAGTTAATTCCAGCTATCAATATATCTCTTTAATATTTGATTGCTCAACTTTCTAGATTGTCCTAGAATAAGACTGATAATAACAGTGCTCATGGTAAAAGAATTTTATCTGTATCTGGGATTCCCGAGCCTCTGACCAAGTGCTAAAAGATCCCTGTATATAGGATTTTCAGATTAATGTAAATTGTACCTTGGCTACAGATTCTTACCTAATGTCGGATACTAGAGAGGTGAGATAGTCAAGCAGGATCTAGAAGGTCTCTTCTTTCCTCTTGAGCTCAAGGTTTAGCTCCAATCTCTGTCTTATGGTCCTTTGGAGTGAATCTCTTACGCCAAATCTCTAACCACACTTGGTTGTCTAAAGACTGGCGTACCCTCTGACCAGGAAGCAAGTACTCCTGCTCTAATTACATGGAGCTCAAGTATTTATTTAAAACTCTCTTTTTTCTCTTTTCTTTCTTTCTTTCTTTCTTTCTTTCTTTCTTTCTTTCTTTCTTTCTTTCTTTCTTTCTTTCTTTCTTTTTTTTTTTTTTTTTCCTGAGGGCTGGCCAAATAGTTCAGCTGATTAAAGCGCCTGCCAGCAGGCACAGGGGCCGGGGGTGTGATCCCCGGGCCTACGGTGCTGGCCCCGCCCCCCTGGGCCCCATGAGATGGCAATTGAGACTGGGTGTGGTGGTGCCCCTGTAATCCCAGCTCTTGGGAGACAGGCGAATCACTATGAGCCCGATCTAGTAGTAAGACCCTGAACACCCTGTAGACCCTTCCCTAAAAAATTTTTAAAAAATAATAAAATAAATAAAAATAAAAATTAAAAAAAAACCTCTCATCGTATACCGAAACTTACTATGGCCAGAGACTTGGCTTAAGTTTATGTATGTTTGTTCATTTGTTCTAAGAACTCCACAGAATTAGTCTTATGTCCTGTTGTTAATTGAAGAAATGCCCCTTTTCCAAATTATGTCTTGAAGTAAAAAATACCAGTACCTCAGAATGTGAGTACATTTGGGTTAGGGTCTTTAAAACAGCCAATTAAAGTAAAATGAGGGTATTAGGATAGATCTTACTCCATATGAGTGGTGTTCCTACAGGAAGAGATTAGGACATAATTATTTCACAATGAATTATAATACACAGGTGCAAAATGATCGTAAACCCAGGAGGATTATGGACACTTGCAAGTCAAGGAGAGAGGCCTGGGAAGAAACTGACTCATCTTTTGATCTTGAACTTTAAAAAGCCTCCAGAATTATGAACAAAATAAATTTTTGTTTAAGCCACCCGGCTTGTGGAATTTTGTTGCGACAGCCATAGAAAACTAATACAAACATACTGTAACATTTGCCTCCTAAATATTCTCCCAAAAGTCTAAATCTCAGGTTTCTTTTCTTCTTCATATACTCTTGCTAGGCCATAAAACACAGGAATTTATCCTAAACTCCCTTTAGGGTCATTCCCTAGCCACCTCTGCAGCCTCATCTACAGCCCCTACTCCTTTTCATTTCCCACCCTGAACCTCACAAACAGTTTGTGTTCTTAGGAGGTTATTGATCTAACTTTTCACCCTTCTTTTCACTGGGGAGCCCTCCTACCTAGAGGGTTATTCTTGCAAACCACAACCCATTCACATCCCTCTGCTGGAGAAGGAACATTATCATGACAATATTGATTAATAAAGCAATCAATTTATGAAATCAGTTTCCACCCAAGCATCTTATTGTTTTATTACCTATGTCTTTCTCTAATCTTGCTGATCAATGTCTTTATTGGACTCTGTCTCAGTTACTCTTCTCTCATTGCTGGGACAAATACCCAACACTCAAAATTAGGGAAGGAAAGGTTTCTTAGCTCACAGTTACTGGAGGTTTCAGTCCATACTCAGCTGGCTCCAAGGCAGAGTGGCACATGGCAGAAGGGAAACTTTCATGGTGGCAGCAAAGAGCAGAGAGCATAGGGAGGGGCTGAAGCTCAGGCAGCTAGCTAGCCTCTCAAGCCTCCTTATATTGTAATGCAAATTACCTGCCTAGGGCACGTGAAGCACCCACACCCACGATAATCAATCACAAACTCCAGAAACTTTCCCATGACTGCATGAAGCTTTGGGGGGACACCTAGACATAAACTGTAACAGACTTATAGTGAAAATTTGAAAATCCATTGCAGATTACTGTAGTGATATTCAATTTTGTTTAGTAGACAAGATTTTCTCAAGATGTTGATAGTAATTTTTAAAAACACACTAATCATACACAAAACCATTGATAAATAAGAACCAGTCAGAATTGTACTAGTTTAAAATAGAAAAGAAAATTGACAAGACTCATGATTTAATAGGTATTTTAAAACATTGACTAGCAAAGCATAAGGAAAAATACTTTTTTATACTGAAAAATATGGAAATTTAGAATATTTTTGCAAACAATTATTATCTAACATAAAAGTCAAACATAAATGAAATATTCTGTATCATGCTACCATAATGATAGCTGAAAAATTAAAAGCATACACACAAATGAACAATTCTACTCCTTTTAGGATTTCTTTCTTTCTTTTTAATATATTTAGTATGTATCTGAAGGGTCTCACTACAGAAGTTGGACTCATAGTGATCCTCCTGTTTTTCAGCCTCCCAAGTGCTGGGATTATAGGTGTGTGACGCCAGGCCCAGTCTCAATCACTATCTCAGTGTGCCCCTGGGGCAGGATCGAACCCCAGTCTCGTCCCTGTCTAGACAGGCACTCTCTGGCCAACCCATTGATTTCTTTATTTAGAGACAGAGTCTCACTCTGTAATTTGGGCTGGCCTTCAACTTAGCTCAGGTTGGTCTTGAACTCTCAGCCATTCTCCTGCCTCAGCCTCCCAAGTGTGTGGATTACAGGAGTGCATCACCACTTCTAGCTAGTTCTAGTATTTTAAAATAAGTACGTGAGTCACAAATCTAAAGTTCTATGAATTTCACAATTTCATACCCCATAGCCAAGAGAAAGACCATTACTTTCCAAGAGTTTCAAGTTCCTCTCATGTTTCATACCTAGAAAGTAACTATGAGTCTGACTTCTTTTTATTAAATTATTTTTTTTAATTAATATGTATTTCACACATTCAAAGCTTCTTTGTGATACAGTGTAGGCTGATCAAATCCAGGTCCCCTTCATCCCCAAACTCTCCCAATCTCCAATAATAACTAGTCTACATCTAGATCAATTCTCTTTTAGACTTCTACATATATGACAGTGCTTGTCTTTCTCATCTCACTTAAAACAATGCCCTCCAGTTCCATCTATTTTGCTGCAAATGGCAGGATTTCAGTATTCTTACTTGTTGAACAGTACTTCTTTGTGTATATAAGCTACATTTTCTTCATCCACTTCTTAATGAATACCAAGGCTATAAGTAATGCTGCAATAGGGGGACAACCTGCTTGGGCCACTCCCTTCTGTCCCTCTGTTGGACAGGAGCTTTCTTTCCCTCAATAAATATATTCTGCTCATAACCTCTGTTCTGCCCATAAAAAAAAATAATGCTGCAATAAACATGGAGATGTATGCTGACCTCATTTCCTGTGGAATCAACAGTGAGACTGCAGGATTATGGGTATTTCTTTGAGGATGGTACATAGTGTTCTCCATAGTGGTGATACAAATTTACATTCTCACAAGCATTGTATAAGTGTCCTTTTCTGTCCACATTCTCACCCACATTTTTAAAATAATAGTCACTATACCTTGGAAGAGATAGAATCTCACTGTAGTTTTGATTTTGATTTCCCTCATGGCTAATAATATTGAGCACCATTCATATGTTTATTTCTGTCCATTTTCTCCTTTTGAGAAAGATCTATTTAAATCATTTACCCATTTTGTCAGAACTCTATTTTGTTGAATTCCTTATGTATTCTGCATAGTAAGCCTCTGTCAGAGAGATAGCTGGAAAATATTTCCACCTATTCTGCAGGTTGGCTTTAACTTTTTTTTTTTTTTTTTTTTTTTGGCTTTAACTTTGATTATTTCCTTTTATGTGCAGAGCTTTGTAATTTTGTATAAAATTGATCCCATTTATCAATTCTTGTTTTTCTTTCTTGTGCATTTGCAGTCCAATGCAGAAAATCATTGCCTGTGTGATACCTTGAAGTGTTTTCTTCTAAAAGTTGTAGAATTTCAGATCTTCCATTATGGCATTTGATTTATTGTGAGTTGATTTTTGTAGAGTGAGAGGTAAGGATCATGTCTCAGTGTTCTACATATGAACATCTAGTTTCCCCAGCTCCACTTATTGAAAGAAGCTGTCCTTTCTTCAACATATGCTCTTGGCAAGAGTCAGTTGGTACCTTTCCCAAGGGTCAGTTGGATTTATTTTTGGACTCTCTATTCTATTCCATTTGTCTATATATCTGTTTTTGTACCAATACTATACTATTTTTATTAGTATGGCTCTACAGTATGTCTTGAAAACAGTACCTTGTGATGCCTATAACTTAATTCTTTTTGTTCAAGATTGTTTTAGCTACTCAGGGTCTTCATGCTTCCATATGAATTTTAGGATTGGTTTTTCTAGTTTTGTTAAGAATGTCATTGGTATTTGCTTAGAGATCATGCTGAACATATAGATTGCTTTCGGTAGTACTGACATTTTAAGAATATTAGTTTTTCAATATATTCGTCTGGCAAATCTTTCCACCTGTTAGTATCTTCTTTGCTTACTTTCTTCAGGGTTTTTAAATTTTCACTGTAGAGGTCCTTCACATTGTTAGTTTTTGTCAGGCTTGACTTTCCCAGCACCTAACCTGGTTGTCAGCAGTGTCACTGTTCTCAGAGAAAATTCAGCTCAGCACTGGTGCTTCTGCCGTTGGCAAATATGGAATATCATAAAAAGAGGTACAGTGGAGCATGGAATCTTCCAAGCACCAGAACTTCTAAAGATACCCTAACATTTATGCCAGATGCCCCAAGGATTTCATCTACTGAGACACCAGACAGTTAAAGAATTTTGAATACATATGTTTGCCCAGATCTCCTCACCCGAGGGCCTGCACCCATGCACAATACATTTCATGTCATGTTGCCTTTAAACACAAACCTGGTTAAAGGGAGATGGCTCAGTAGAATAAGCGCTTGCCTGGCAAGCACAAGGGCATGAGTTCAATCCCCGGTTCCACAAAAATAAAAAATAAAAATAAACACAAACCTGTTGGTCTCTGCCTGGTGCCATTCATACAGTTTTATATGTATCAGTCTATCATCTATCCACCTATTGTCTATTTTCTCATTGTAATCATTGTCAATGGATTATTTTTCTGATTTATTTCTAAGCCAATTTGTTACATTGTATAGAAAAGCTACTGATTTTGTATATTCAACATATCCAACTTAACCTTACTGAATTTATCAGTTCTAGTAGTCCTTTAGTGCAACGTCGAGGTTTTCTGTGTATAAAACTATGTGAAAATAGGAATAATTTGATGTTCTCATTTCTTATTTGTATGGCCTTTGGTTCTTTCTTTTGCCTAACTGCCATTGCTGAAACTTCTAGGATAATAACAGAGGCCAGGTAGCTACTTTTGTATTATTCCTGATTTAAGAGGAAAAACGCTTTCAGATTGTCTTTGTTTAGTTGTTGCCTATGGATGTGTCACATATAACTTTCGTTATATTGTTATGATCTTTCTATAACTAATTTGCTCAGGGCTTTTATCATGAAAGAAATTTTATTTTATCAAATGCTTTTTTTATATCTAAAAAGTGATTATATGATTTTTAAACCCTTGGTTCTATTTATGTTATTGTATTTATTGATATGTATATGCTTAACCATCTTCATACCCTTTGAGTGGTGCATGATCCTTTTCAGTGTTGTTTAATTTTATTTGCAAGCATCTGGTTGAGGATTTTTCCATCTAAATTAATCAAGGGTACTTCTGTGTAGTTTTTTTCTCTTTTGTTGTGTCTTTTGCAGGTTTTGGTAGGCTATTAAAATACTGGCTTTGTAGAACGAGTGTGGAAAGTTTCCCTCCCCTTCATTTTTATGGGATAGTTTGAGAACAACTGGCATTAGTTCATCTTTATTTATTTATTTGGTACAGGGTCTCACTATGCAGTTCAGACTTGTAGTGATCCTTCTGTCTCAGCCTCCCCAGTACTGGGATTACAGGCGGCACGCACCACCACCCCTGGTTTCAATTGGTGGCATGAAGTGCCCACGGTCATCATGAAAAGCTTAAGTCTTCTATGGGTAAAATGATAAGGTTTTTTTATTCTAAGGTGCTCTTGCTACAAAATTAAATTAAGAGATAATGGTTTTCATAGAGCTATGACATTCATTATTGCTAATATCATGGTATACAAAATGAATTCATGCATTTTGGTTGTATAGGTCTTCTAAGACATCAAACTAGGGAGACGACCCAGGCCACGGGATCCTGAACAGACCCAGAGTGCAGGCCCAGCCAGTGATTGAGACAACCGAGGGCCTGCAGGATCCTGAATAGACCAGGAGCACAGTCCGGGCGAGTGAGTGAGACAACCCGGGGCCCGCAGATCCTCATTCGACCCAGAGTGCAGGCCCAGTACGGAAGCCTTCAGCAGAACTCCCTGCAAAGAGGCTAGAGGCAAGACCCACCCAGCTGATTCAGGAGCAGAACATCTTGCCAGAGAGACACA
>NW_004524613.1:1855004-1858201 GCF_000260255.1 Octodon degus
TCTCTCTCTCTCTCTCTCTCTCTCTCGTTTTTCTCTGTAGTCCAAGATGGGCTTGAACTCCCTGTGTAGCCCAGGCTGGCCTCAAACTTGAAGTGATCCTCCTATCTTGGCCTCCTAAGTGATGAGATTACAGACCCACATCTGGCCTCTTTTTTATTAAAAGTCATCTTTTGTTCAATTCTTGGTCTTATTTATTTCTATCTATGTATTCCTCCCTTTTGGAATGGGAATGCTTATCTGTGCCATTGGATGTCAACTGTGCTTAACCCTTTAAAAATTGTACAGAGGCTCTGATCTCTTTATATCGTATCATTAGAAATCCTTAGAAAAATTTAATTGAGGTAGAAAAGCAACCTGGTCTTTAAAGAGCAGGCATACCTATTCACCATGCTTTAGTGAGCAGAATTAGGCACACTGCCTCAGTCTAGATGAAAGAGACTGGGTTGCTGTCTTGGGAGCAGTGATAGCAGGTGTCACAGCACATAACCTGTGCTATTATGCTTAGGTCGCAGTGACCCTGGTTATGCTCTTTAGAGACTCCAACAATATTCCACCACTATCTATCTGCTACTCAAAGTAAAAGGAATGCTCATTTGAAATAAAGTGTAAGGAAGGAACTATTTGAAGTTTCAGTCATGGCCATTATGAATTTTTTATACCTTTCAAAATATTAAACTATCAGACTGGGCATGATCGTGCATGCCTATAATCCCAGCACTAGGGGGGCTGAAACAGGAGGATTGCTATGAGTCTGAGCTGTGTAATGAGACCTTGTACCAAATGCATTTTTAAAAATATTAAAATACCACACACTTCTCTTCCCCAAAAGTACTTTTCATTATCTTAGCAGCCCTGGTGTGCATCCCTAAGCACAGAATGGACAAGGGGCAGCTTAGGACTGCCTTTTCCATTTGATGTTTCTTTCTATCTGACTTACATTAGGGAGCATCTGATAGAAGAACAAATGGCTAGGACTCGAGTTATGTCACACAGGACGTCTTAGTTCTCTTTTATGTGCCTTCTCGATTTCCAGCAGGCTGATTTGGATTCATCTACATGGTTGTTTTAGTCATACATGAAGCAGTAGTATGAGGCTCAATGCATAAGAACACTTCAGGCTTCCCTTTGCATTAGTTTTGCTAAAATATTGTTGGTTTAAATAACTCACCTAACAAAACAAGTAGTGACAAAAAGGCTGTGCCTCTCTCGTCTAGGCACAGTGGCATCTACCTGTAAACCCAACACCAGGGAGGGTGACCAGGAGGATCACAAGTTGAAGCCTATACTAGACAACTTTCTGAGATCCTGTCTCAAAAAAAGTAAAAAGGACTGGGGATATTGATCAATACCAGGGCCTGGGTTTAAGTTACATTTCTTGTTATATAGATCTTGCTTTATCTTTGTCTTAACCATCCAGCAAAAAAGTATAAAAATGAGGTATATAAAGTAAAGCCATATTAATATGCTGAGCTGTAAAAGGCTCAAGTCAACAACTTCTGTCATTGCCAGTCACTACTATTATGTACCACTGGACCATATTGGATTATTTTGCTGAATTCACATGCCTACAATATTTAAATGGCAATGGAATACCCATCTCTGACAAAAACTAAACAAAAAAGGGGATACAAATGAAGGACCATTTTGTATCTGTATATACAGAATAGTTAGGATAGATATACAGCTACTTTCTCTTAATTCAATGAGAAGAAAGATTTGTACTAATAGTGTTTGGACAGGATATGATGTCTGCATCTTGTACTATGAATAACTACTACAAAGGCAACAATATGCAATATATTAATTATTGAAATTGTTCTATTAATCAGTTTTGAAACTATTTGTTTCTCAATAAAATTAATAACAAATAATCTGCAGTACTGAAAGGGAATGCATTATTTTTATTAACAAACCATTTTATAGTTTCCATTTCTGTCTGACATACAAATCTCTGATATGGTGACACATTAAGGTTTCAATGTTTGTTATTTCAGCTTAGCCAGGATTCGCTGGAAAGATGAAATAGTTGGCATCCTTTTCTTGGATATAATGTCTAGCCTTCATACTGAGAAGTTTTGGAAAAACCATGTCTTTAAGAAAGAAAACTCTAACAAGTAGAGATCAGCAGAGTATCCTGCCCACAGCCCCTAGGTCTCCCTGTCCCCCACCCCTCTTTAAAATCGCAATAAAGTATAAGTTGCCTTTCTAAAGTGCAAAGAGCATTAAGTACACAGTGATAAATTGGGTTGAGGAATGCTACTTAACCAGGATTATAGAAGTACGCCTGTTTCCCTTTGGCAAGTTATCACTCTCCTGGTTTCTAATGCCCTAATGCTCTTTCTTCTTTTTCAGTTTTTATAGACGTCAACATGACTCTCTTCCCCCACAATTCTGTTTGTGACATTATTATGTGGCATCTTCATTTTTATTATAATGTAGTATATGAATTCTTTTGTTGATGTACTTTAGAGATGATATGAATGATGCTTCTATGGATACCCTTATACATGCCTTTTGTGCAGATGTATATGTATCTACAAGTGGATTTGATGAACGATATTGAATGCATATATTCAGTTTTTTATTTCTATGCTATATAGCAGTATATGAGAATTCCATTTCCTCCATCCTTTGTAAAATACACAGTTGTCTTGTGCCAAATCATTTTAACATATATTGACTAATGTCTTGTTGAATTTTTTATTGGCTTTTCTTTGATAGCTAAGGAGTATTGGCAGATTATTGAATGTTTAGTGGCCACTTGGATTTTCAGTTTTGTGAAATGCCTACATCTTTCTCTCTGTGATAAGAAACTAAGGTAAAATATAATCTTTCTCTTCTATATTCTCTACATCTACTGAAATATCTCTTTTTTTTCTCATTAAACTTTGTTGTAATAGGTCTCAAAATTCTGTGACAGATTTTTGGTCAAGTTGTTTCGATCAAAAGTATCGATTTTTAAAAACTAATAACTTAAAAACTGCCACACACACAAAAAAAAATGGTCCACAAAACATTCTCCTTTCCTTCTGAAGGCTTTATGATGCATTGTTATCATTGACCAGTCTTTCATTATTAAAATTAAATGGCCAATTGGGAGAAACAGTTCTGAGACTGGTCTTCCACCACTGATTAAGACTGGGGTGGCAGGTGTCAGGGATAATATTCATTTAGCCTTCTGAGCTTTCTGGGCAGAC
>NW_004524613.1:1858494-1866300 GCF_000260255.1 Octodon degus
AATGTGAGCTGTGTGACAATCCAGGACAGGGGCATAGCCAGCACTGATCTGGCCAGGATGGTTCAGGATAATCACCTGAGCAGTGAAACCAGCTGCTTCCATTGGTGGGTCATTTTTGCTGTCACCAGCCACATTGCCACACCGGACATCTTTGAAACACACGTTCTTGACGTTGAAACCCACATTGTCCCCAGGAAGAGCTTCACTCAAAGCTTCATGGTGCATTTCAACAGACTTGACTTCAGTTGTGACATTGACTGGAGCAAAGGTGACTACCACGCTAGGTTTGAGAACACCAGTCTCCACTCGGCCCACAGGGACAGTGCCAATACCAATTTTGTAGACATCCTGGAGGGGCAGCCGCAAAGGCTTGTCAGTGGGGCAAGTGGGTGGGAGGATGCAATCCAAAGCTTCAAGCAGTGTGGTTCTGCTGGCATTGCCATCCTTACGAGTGACTTTCCATCCTTTGAACCAAGGCATGTTAGCACTTGGCTCCAGCATATTATCACCATTCCAACCAGACATTGGCACAAAAGCTACGGTGTCAGGGTTGTAGCCGATTTTCTTAATGTAGGTGCTGACTTCCTTAACAATTTCCTCATATCACTTCTGGCTGTAGGGTGGCTCTGTGGAATCCATTTTGTTAACTCCAACAATTAGTTGTTTCACACCCAGTGTGTAAGCCGGAAGGGCATGCTCACGGGTCTGCCCATTCTTGGAGATACCAACTTCAAATTCACCAACACCAGCAGCAACAATCAGGACAGCACAGTCAGCCTGCGATGTGCCTGTAATCATGTTTTTGATGAAGTCTCTGTGTCCAGGGGCATCAGTGATGGTCACATAATACTTGGTCTCAAATTTCCACAGGGAGACGTCAATGGTGATACCACGCTCATGCTCGGCTTTCAGCTTGTCCAACACCCAGGCATACTTGAAGGAACCCTTCCCCATCTCAGCAGCCTCCTTCTCAAATTTTTCAATGGTTCTTTTGTCGATGCCACTGCATTTGTAGATCAGATGGCTGGTGGTGGTGGACTTGCCGGAGTTCACGTGTCCAATGACGACGATATCAATATGGGTCTTTTCTTTTCCCATGTTGGCTCCGATTTAGTGGTGGCTTTCACTACACCTGTGCTCTCGTGGCAAACCCATTGTAAAAAAGAATATCTCATTTTTGTTTTGTTTGTTTTTCTTTTTTAGACAGGATATTGCTATGTAGCCCAAGGTGGGCTCAAACTCCTTGTTCTTCTGCCTCAGTTGGATCCTTTGAAAAAACTCTGTATTTCTTACCCATTTCCCCAACAGTCATTAGTATTTATAGGACACAAGACAGATGCAGGAGGCTGACATTTTATAGTAGAGGAATCTGGGAAGGAAGATTTCTTAAAGAAAGGAAAACATTGAGAATCTGTAGTGAAGAAATATGGTTGAGGTGTCAATTATGTTTCAGTGGTTAATCTCCTGTGTGTAAGTGGTGAGAGTTGCAGACTGGGGCATGCAGCACCTCTTGCCACCTATACAGAAGTGTGATGCAATCTCAGCTTGCCTACATCTCGCTCGGCATGTTCCTTGGCCATCCTCACATGTGACGGCAAGTTCCATTGCCTTCCGACTTGAGGATGACAGCTTCCTGCCTCCTGGGAAAGACATGGCTGTGGTTAGTTTCTAATTAATTGTGATATCACAGGTCATAGAAAGTTAAGTGTGAAGAAGCCAGAACCTACCTGTGGAGGCATACACCTGTCAGCCCAGCACTCGAGGAGCATGAGGCAAGAGGACCACAATTTCAAAGACAGGTTGATCAATTTAACAACTTAGTGAGAACCTGATTCAAAAAATTTTTTAGAAAATAACAAAGCTCTGGAAATGTAACTCAGCATGAAAGCCCTGGGTTCAGTGTCCAGTATCTTAAGTACCAAAAAATAAACAAAAAGTGGCTGGAGTTAAAAGCATCTACTTAAATGTGCGTTCTGTCACGCACTACATCTATCCTTCAACAACTAACTTCAGTTCCCTGTTCCTACATTAACCTCATCTCTACAAGGGCCCTAACCAAAAAGTCATGACTTCTATGAGTTCAGGTATATGAAGGGTGGAGAGTAGTATCTTGCACAAGGGGTAGTTAAATATTAGGTTTTGTTGTGTTATTCTCAATAGTATTATAGACAAAGGTCTTTTCCTGAGAGTTCAGAACCATAAAAGTTGTCATTGTATTGTTGCGTGTGTTGCTATTTACCTGCACAGATGTGTGCTGCTTGTGCTCAACCCATGGGATGTAGCCAGAGCCTCCCCAAGCAGCACACATGCGTGCTGGCACACAGCCGCGTCTCTGTTCTTTGAAGGAACAGACGTGCTCCACACATAAAACCTTGTATTATTGGTTTGTATGGAAACAAGTACAGTCAATTCCAGAGCCATTTTTGGCTTGGATAGAGACAAAGAGGCACAGCCTAACTGATTGATAGATTCTTAATCACATGCAAATTAGACCTGCACACAAATGCTTACCGTCCCCATAGGTGCTCAACTGTGACAAGGTCTTAATGCCAAGTGACCAGTAACTCAGGCAAATACGTTTCTGCTCCTTTGTCTGAAGATACTTTAGTGAGCCTGACACATATGAAACATTTAAAACACTAATCATTGATAACATATGGCTATTGTTCAAAAGAAGGGGACTTCAGAAAGAAAATAATAAGCACTATCATGCATTTAGTACCACTGTTCCAATAATATTTATTTATTTATTTATTTATTTATTTATTTATTTATGTGTATGGCACAGGGTCTCACTACATAGCTCGGACCCTGTAGTGACCCTCCTGCTTTCAGCTTTCCCAGTGCTGGGATTACAGGAGTGCACCACTACATGTGGTCTCAGTGGCCGGCTCCGTGCACCCTGTGCAGCATGTGGTGCTGGGGATCGAAACCCAGTCCCTGCACTTGCCTATGCGGGTGCTTAGTCCTCTGAACTATCTGACTTGCCCTTCCAATAATTTCTAGATGTTACTTCAGCAAAGACTTCCAGCAACCTGTCATAACATCCAAAATGTGGCACAGGGGCCCCCAAATTCATAAGGGAGAGGTCCAAGATTTCAGGCCCTTGCGCTTGCCAGGGAAGCGCTTATTGTACTGAGTCGTCTCCCTGGCCCCCGCAGTAGGAAATCTTATGCCCTCATTATTAGTCCATGAAAAACACTAAATAACTATCCCCACAAAACCCCAAGGAACTCTCAGGAGCCCCAGAGAGCAGCTGGCTGCAGCAGCCCAGCAAACACCTTGCCCCTCCCCTCACTCAGTGTGGTCTGGCACGTGGGGGAGAAGCCACCCAGTTCTGCTTGCCTGATCAGCATGGAACGTGAAAAGTGGAAACTCGCCCCATTCTGTCTTCCTGAAGGCTGTCTAGAGACTGTTTCTGTCTTACTTGACTCATTGCATTGGCGAAGCTTGGATGCCAAGCTGGAGGCTGGTGGAAGCAGCGCTGGAATTAAGCAGGGAGTTCCCGCAGAACCGCGGGCAAGCGGGAGCCTGCAGGCAAGAAGTGCCCGCAGAGGAACAGCAGAGCACTCATGGTCCTGCGAACACGCAGCGGGAAATTTTTAGGGATTGTTTTTTCTATCACAATGTAAAATATCACAAGTTTTGCCCGCGATTGGGATCTGTACATTACTTTGGGTAATAAGGCCACGTTGACACATTCACCCTTCCAGTTCTTGGACACATGATATAGTTGGATTTGTTTGTGTCTTTTTCAATTGCTTTCATTAGTGTTTTATAGTTCTCAGTGTACAAGTCTTTCACCTCCTTAAGTTTATTCTTGAGTATTTTATTTTTTATAGCAGCTGTGTTTGGTAGAATTTGATTCCTTTTTGGGGGAAGTTTTACAATATAGAAATATCACTGACTCATATTGATTTATATCCTCCTTCTTTACTGAATTAATTTACCAGTTTTATCACCACACAAACTTTAGGTTTTTTATATATAATATCACATCATCTGAAAGTTGAAACAGTTTTACCTCCTTACTTCTGACCTAGATACCTCTCGTTCCCTGTTCTTGCCTGATTGCTCTGACTAGGATTTCTAGCTCTCATGAATAGAAACCACAAAGCAAGCATCTTTGTCTTGTTTCTGATGGCAGGAAAAAAGAGGCTTGCCTTCTGACTACTAAGTGTGATGTATGGTTTGTCAATGTGCCTTTGTTTTTGCTGGGAACATTCTTTTTACACTTAATTTATTCAAAATTTTTATAGTAACGGGAAATTTTTGTCAAATAATGTTTTCTACGTCTATAGAAATAGATAATAATTTGATTTTTGATTTCCACTCTTGATATGATTAAGATGGTATATCATATGCATAATTTTGTGTATATGGAATCACATTTGCATCTATTAAATAAATTCTTCTTTGTAGTAAATAATACATCTAACTTGCTGTTGAATTTGATTTGCCAGGATTTCGTTAAGGGATGTTTGCATTGATGTAAATTATATTGGCATGAGCATTTTTCCATTTTGTTCTGTTCTGTAATGCCATCACATGGCTTTAATCTCAGGGTAATGTTGGCCTTATAAGGTAGTTTGAATATATTCTCTCCTCTTAAATTTTGTGGAGGAGTATGAGAAATATTGGTATTAGTTTTTCATTAAATGTGTGGTAAATTCAACAGTAAAAACATTAGTGGTGGTTGATTGGTTGGTTTGATGAAAGCCTTTTTATTACTGATTCAATCTCATTCATTATTGATTTTTTCAGATTTTCTATTTATTCATAGTTCAGTTGTATGTTTATATACATACTATATCTATGTACTATATAGTAAGTTATATGTTCTAGGAACTCATTAATTTGTCTATCTTATCCAATTGTTGCTGTCTAGTTGTTCACAGTATTCTCTTTTGGTCTTTTAATTTCTGTTATAACAGGAGTAATGTCTCCATTTCAGTTTCTAATTTTATTTATTTGAGTCCTTTTTTTTTTTTACATATTCCAGGTAAATGTTTGTTAATGTTTTATTAATATTTTAAAAAACTATTCAGAGTTTTATCAATCTTTTCTATTCTTCTAGTCTCTACTTAACATTTCTTTTTGTTTGTAAATTCTGTTTTATTTATTTTATTTGTAATAGCACTTTTACTTAAAAAAATAAATCCAAAATGTATTTTCCACCTTAATTAACAAAAAGCATTAATGAAATGTTTCACAAAAGCTTTTCCTAACTTACCAAAATGTACTGTGTGTATCACAATAATTGCACCTCTCAATTTGAACGAGTCACTTTTGTTTGAAATGCTCAACAGCCATCATTGGCCAGACAGCACAGTTGTAAACTGTAACTTACTGGGATTGGTGAGATAGCTCAGCGGTCTAAAGTGCCTTCTTAGGCAAGCACACAGGGATGGCGGTTCAATCCCTGGCACCACATGCCTCACCAGCCCCAAAAAACAAAACTATAACTTACTAATATATTCTACTAAACTTTAGATGTTTAGTGTAACATTTTTGTTGGTACTGGAGATTGAACCTGTTGCTAGGCAAGTGCTCTTTCACTGGTCCAGATCCCCAGCCCTTAAAAAAAAATCAAATTTTATTTTGAGACAGTTACATAGCCCAGGTTGGCCTTGAATTTGTGGTTCTCCTTCTTCAGCCTCCTAAGTAGTTAGGATTACAGGGCTATGCACCCACTCCCGTCATATATAGCAATATTTTCAAACAAAAATATAAAATAGTTTATTCGAAGAAGTACTCTGATTGTTAGGCTATAAGTAATAGGAAAATCCATCCATTCCCACCAGGGGAAAGAAGATCTCCTGATGGTTTTGGGCAATGCCACCATATTGAACAAATATGAACACTCAACTTCAACCCAACAACTGGCCCCTCTATAAGCCCCAGTCTGTTCCAGTTTCCACCTTTTTCCAATTTCACCAATGGATCCATTCAACCACAAATATAATCTCTTAACCCATTCATCTCAAACCATTATCACAACCTAATCCTTCCTTTTCCAGCTCTTCCATGTTTATTTTTCTACCATTTCTCCAACCCAATAGTTTAAATCCTCTCAGAACTACCATTCACACTTCAATGTCTGAAGGAATCTTACATTCATCCTGAAAGTCCTCAACCTGAACTTGATTCCTCACACCTAACCCCTATTCCAAGCTTTCATCCAATGACATTGCCACCCTAAATCGCTCTACATTGATACTTTGCACCACTCTGCCCACAAGCGCCAAATTCTTAATAGGACATTAGAAGTACAAAGCCAATAAGACAATGGGCAGGATATGAACCAAAAAGTAAAATTCCTAAGTTGCCTACCAGGCCATCAAAATTGTAATACTACATAAGCAGGACCCCCAGCATTTTTTAAGAGAGTTTGAAATTACCTGAGCTCTTATGAATGAGGATCAGAAAGATGGCAATAGTCAATACAGAGGGCTTCATGACTGACCCGTCCTGAGAGAATGAAGGTTTGTGCACAAACGACTGACTGGAGATCTTTGCAACAGGGCAATGCTCTGCCTTTATTGGTTTCAGAAGTATGCCAGCATTGTGGGCAGTGAATTAAGAGGAAAGAGACAGGCCGGAGGTCAGCCAGGCAGAAGGGCAACATGGATTACACATCCCAACGGGCTGTTCTGCTTGAGTGTAGGAGTTGTGCCAGCACCCACACCGACATGGGCCTTCTTTCCTAGTAAAGAGACAAAGCAAAATCAGAGCAGCTTTATATTTTTTGTAAGACAAAGAAGAATAAATGAATCAATTAATTATATGATAAATAAATCAGTAAGTAGTCAAAGGAAATAAAGAAACAAAAATATTGTCTTCATCTTCCTGTCAGGAGTGTATTATAGTAATCACTTACTGACTAGTCTTTTACTAATTATCAAGACTATTTCAAGGTAATAAAATATTATTAAAAACAAAAAAGAAAACAGAGAAGGTTGTATGAAGGATGTTGGAAAAAGGGGAGAGAGAAAGAAGATAACAAACAAAAATAAATTCTACCCTGGCTCTACTATAGACCAGTCTACACAAAATGCTACAGAGCAAACATAATTCAGTCTTCATTAATCTCCTATTATTGATATAGTATCATAACTGTGTAAGGGTAAGAAAATATGAAAAACACAGAAATTCAGAGAAGGAAATTTTTTATTTTAGAGATAATAAAAAACAATTAAAATGATACAGGATATTTGTTGAAACTGTACTTTCGATTTGATTTGAAACTGTCTCATTGCTATATGTTTATCAATAAAACTTTGAAAAGAAAAAAAAATAAAATGATACAGGATTTCAAAGCAAAATGATAGTAAATTAATAATGGTTATTATTTGCATATCATCTTCAAAGTAGTTGCTCAGATTACCAGACAGAAGCATGTAAGATTGATAAACACCAACTGTGCCTTTTAAAGAACTAATAAAAATTAGTAGTACAATTATCTTAGCAATCTTGTATAGGTAGATCTGTCCATAGCTACCATTATAATTTGCATCTGGAAAATTCCCAATATATCATATATGAAAGACTTAGTCACAAGTTTGTGGCACTGTTGGGAGGTGGTGGAACCCTTGGCAGGTGGAGCCCTGGGAGAAGGACATGAAATCATTGCATGCAAGCCCTTGATGGATTACTGGGACCCTGCCCCTTTCTCTGTCTCTCCTTGCTTCCCTGCCACCGTGAAGATGTAAAGGAAAGGATGCTCTTACATGCTTTTTTTTAAAATTAATTTTTATTTATTTATGTGTGTGTGTGTGTGTGTGTGTGTGTGTGTGTGTGTGTGTG
>NW_004524613.1:1866400-1885446 GCF_000260255.1 Octodon degus
GGGGATTGAACCATGGTCTCTGTGCTTTGCTAAGCTTGTTCTAAGTAGGTGCTTTAGACCACTGAGCCATCTCACCAGCCCTCTTACATGCTTTTGATGGAAATTTAAATTAGTGTAGCCATTGGGGAAAATATAAAGATTTCTCACAAAATTAAAAGTAAAACTGGGGCTGGGGAGATGGCTCAGTAGGATAAGCGCTTGACTGGCAAACGTCAAGGATCTGAGTTCAATCCCCGGTTCCGCAAAAAAAAATAAATAAATAAAAATAAAAATAAAAATAAAATAAAATAAATTAAAAGTAAAACTAACATGACCCAGCAACCCCACTAAGTGCTTATCTATGCAAGAGAAATGAAATCAACGTGTTGAAGACATCTGCACTGTCATGTCATAGCAGCATTAGTCACTGCAGCCAAGATATGAAAACAAACTAGTCTCCACCAACTGATGAACAGATAAATAAAATGTGATATATATCCATAATGCGAATTAGTCATCCATAAAAAGAATGAAATGCTTGCTGCCTCTTTCAGCAACATGGATAGAACTGGGAATCATTGTAGTAAGTGCAACAAGTCAAATGCAGGAAGACAAATATTGCGTAATCTGATACATCATCAATCTCAGATTACCAAGGGTGTTAGTAAACCTGCATCAGGTGGTAAATAGTCAATCCATTTATTTTCTTCCTACTTGTGTGAGTCTTCTGATCTCAGCAACAGTGTGTAGAAGAAGTCGCTGTATTTGCACCTTGTGTGCTACAATAAAACACTATGAACTTAGACTTTGCAGAAAACATTCCATAAAACCAGTCTTGTCTGGATTATTAAATCTTAGATATGAGGAAGGTGGGAAACACATATCTACTTGACATGTGTTTCCCACTCCCTGCCATTTTACTGTGTCTCTATAGTCACCACTTCCTTTGAGATGTATTCTCTTCCTTCCCGCAATAGAAGCTACCCTTCCTGCTCAGGCTGCACTGAGACTAACTCTAGCTTGTGATGTGAAGGCAATAAGGGGAGTGGGAGTGTATCTTCCAAGGTATCTTTCATCTGAAATCATTTCATGGTGTCACGCAGGGAGTGGAAGTTTTTCCTCTGGAGAGAAGAAGAGAGACACTTCTGCCATGTTGAACAGTTTAGAGGACTTTGGGACTCTAAGATTCTCAGATCATTCACTTCAGGCACTCTTCTGCAGATCAGATAGTCCAGTGTCCTCCCCACGAGGATCCTGGCTTTAGCACACGAAATCTATGGAGCATGTGTGCTTAATGTCCTTTGTCATTCTGAGCCTTATAATTTCATTCTAAGCTTGAATCTCAAGGTGCATGATACCCGATTGCAAGAGAATTTACTTTAATTTGCTAGAGAGGCTTTCTAGATTTTAGTGGTGTGGTTTGGCTACTAGTTGCCTCCAGCTTATCACTTTCTTTTTTCAAAACTACCATTTCTGTCAGCAGCTGCACACTACAATCCTAGCTCTCAGTGCCCCTGTATTAGTCCAGTGTCACAGTCACTTGTTCTTGTGATGCATTGTTCACCTACATTTCATCCTCTTTAACCTCAGGTGATGCCACTACAAACCAGGGGTCGTCACCACCTTGTGTGCCATCAACAGTACAGTCCCTAGTTTTTTCACACAGGTGGAAAATCCAACTACAGATTCCATCTAATATTCCTCTTCTGTTTCTACTCCTGATACCAATGGCCTCACTCTGAATCCCCTGGAGCGTTGGTTCTCAAAGAATGATCTGAGAACCAACAATGTCGGCATCACCTAACTATCGGGAACACAAATCCTTGGAATCCATCCCAGATCTACTGAATCAGAAACTCTGGAGGTTGGCCTAAAAGTGTTATAAACAGTTTGAAAAACATTGCGCTAGGAAATAGTATGTCTCCAACTATGTGTTAACACTTAATTTGTAATCTCAGGGCAATGATAGGCACCAGGAGGTGTGCATTACCAAGCCATCCACAGTTTTAAGAGAAAAGACAACCAGTTACTTGGCCAATCTGTACAATGTACTGGGGTTAAGGCAAGTACAACCTACTTGCTTGGCTCCTTCCTGTGTTGAAGAGCTCAGTGATCGAGGTTTGCCTCATGAGCAGTGACTTGTGCTCTCCCAAGCACCATAAACCAGCCCCCTGGGCAGCCACGGAGGAAAGGGAAGATGATTTCCCCGAACACATAGCACTTCTCTAGAAATGGTAATGCATTTGGCTCCAGATCTCCTCAGGTCAGACTTATGCTCTAGGGTAGCTGCAGTTCCCACCAGAGAAAGCGTTAGTGAACAGGCATCTACCAGATTCCCAACCTTCTCCACAGAGAATGATTCAGCTGGGAGGAATAGGAATGGTCAGGGCCCTTCCATGAACAATCGCATGACCAAAGGCTTGAGAAGTAGACAGGTTGGGGGAACCTGGAGAGAGATAAGGATGACACCATTTACCTTGCTTCAGTTAAAAGACAAAAATAATGCATGCTAAGAGTATACCTTACACATTTTTATTTATTTATCCATTGCCTCAACCACAACACATCATGTTTACAAAAAAAAATTTTTTTTGAGGTACTGGGGATCGAACTTGGGACCTTGTGCTTGCCAGGCAGGTGCTTATGCCACTGAGCCATGTCCCCAGCCAACATATTTATATCTATTACACAGAGTGGTCAAGTTTCAAATGCCTCTTCATATGTATAATTACATTAGTTATATTATGATTAATTATCAGTTACTTTGAGTAGTCAGTATCTTTTTCCTTCCTCTATCCTGAGGTAGAAACTAAAAACTTGCTTGAAAAGATACAGATGCTTCAGAAAATACGGGAAATTTGATGAATAAGAGGATATAAAAAGAAAATTTCTTCACAAGAGAGGCGATGGGCTTCCTTCACCAGCTCCAAATTCTCCCAGGAAGACTCACCACGCAGACTCCATGCATCCTCTCACCAAGCAGGTGACTCCCTTGGGAAATTGTAAATTAAGGTGATCTAATACATTCACTAAAAATGCTTAGAAATGGAAATAGAATACCAGGAATTAGAATAGATCTAATGATGAAATACAATTTCCTTGCCCTTTATTGGAATGTTAAGACTCTCCTATATGAGTCATTTAAAGTACCCAACTTAGAATATTAATGTGTTACTATAATAAACAATCCCAAAGGTCTCGTTGGTTAGGTTTCTTAAAAATTGGTTTCTTGCTCACCACCCCCTCTACTGCTGGTCAGATGACTCAGAAACTCAAGACAGTGACTGCAAACAGTGGCACAGATATCTTGGTTCTTTTCCCTTTGTCGCTGTGCTATCTTAGGTACTTTGCTTTCAGTTGTACGAGTAGGGGTAGGTGAGCAAATGACTCACCAGGGCTTTTAGGAGCAGGGCCTAAAAGTGGCTTATTATTTTTGTTCATATTCCATTAGCAAAGCTGGTTACTCAGTCCCTAATTATCTGGAAGTAAGGCTAGAATGTGTGGTTTTCTTGTGAGTACAAGGAGGAAAAAAATAGAATTAAGATTATCTGGTCATTCTTTGCATAACCCTCTATCCTGGCATCTTCCTCCATGTACAGAGCATTATTCCTCCCCAGGAGGGGCACATCAGGATCTCCTCCAGGCACTGCCTCCAGTGCAGAACTCCAGAACCCCAGAATTTCCAGGTAATCAGAACACTCACAATCATTTGTGATGTCAATTCCTCATAATCACTTATTCTTGGTTAGTGACCCACAAACTAAAGACAAGTCCTGTACTTATTTTTTTTAAATTAACTTTGTTGGTACTTTTTTTTGAGACAGGGTCTCACTTTGTAGTTCACACTGGCCTTGAGTTCAGTATGTAGCTCAGGCTGGCCTTGAACTCACCATGATCTTCCTGCGTCAACCTTCCAAGTGCTGGGATTACAGGCATGCAGCACTACTCCCAGCCATTGCTGGTACATATTAGATACACATATTGATCACACTCATCATAGGTAATTTATACCTGTACGTGACATATTTTGATTCTTCTTTTTCCCTATTACCCTACTCTACCTTCAATCTCACTTTCCCTCCTTTCAGTCTGGGCCACTAAAACTGTACATGTCCTTCTCTTTTATAGCTCAGCAAACTTAGAAGCCAAGTCAAGTTGGAGTACCACCAAAAATCATAAAAATCCTACATAACTGGAGAAAACGTCCATGATCATGAATATAAATGTAGAAATTTATAAAGGTATTTCTTTATTCTAAGTTAGTCTACAAAAATAAATAAATTAGTCTACAAATCTGATGTAATAACAATCAAAATCTTAACATAATTTTATAAAATTGGGAAAAAATTGAATAAAAATTATAAAATGTAAAAAGGTCAAGAATTAACAAGAAAATTCTCAGGAAAAATAATTGGGATGGTGACTTATCTTACCATATATTAGAATGATTTCTGTGACTATAATTCATAAAACAGAAATATTGATACAGGGAGGAATACGATGACTAACAGATTAAAATAGGAAGACCAGGAGCAGATTATTTCTACAGGGAATGTTTATATAGGATGGGGACCGGCAGAAAGTGAGTGAGAAAAACTAGTCTATTAATGCAGCTAGAGAGTCTGGGCACAGCAGCTGGGTAATACACCATATTCCTACCACTTAGAAAAATAAGAGAAACATGTTCCAAATAAAGAACTTATTAGGCTAAATTAAATTAAAATGTATTAACTTAAATTAAAAATTAAACTTCTAAAAGCTTTGTGGATGATGAGAACAAGGCTGAACACTGTTCATTTCCTTCATTTATCCACAAACGCTTACTGACTGCCAATCATATTCTAGATCTTTTGGAAGCAGCTAGAGCTACTAGGAAAAGCAAAATGCAGTAAAATATTCAGAAAATATGAGTGAATATCTTTCTGTCATGGTAGGAAAGTATTTTTTAAAATACAGAAAGTGCTACCATTACATTAAAAAGCTGATTAACATGACTATCTTAACAACAGAGTGATGACAGCCAGTGAGGAAACCTTGACCTTCGGCCTATCTTTTTTAGTTCTTGATCTGTGGCTTGCTGGTATCAGGGCAAAATTAGTCCTCATAATACTAGGTCTACTAGAAAAAACTATTATTCCTCTAAAAAACATTTTGTTTCAAACTAAGACATTTGGTATCGCATTATTTCTCTTGCCAAAAAAAAAAAATCACTGAACTATAATTACAAATTCTACATATTTCATATTTCATCATATTTGTCTTTATTGTGATAAAGTATAAGGCATATTATAAATATGTAAAATGAAAAATATGAGGGTAGGTACAGTGGTGCACACCTGTAATCCCAGCACTCAGAAGGCTGAGGCAGCAAGATTGCCAGGAGGACTGTGTGAGCTACATACTGAGTTCAAGGCCAGCCTAAGCTCCATAGTGAGACCCTGTCTCGAAGAATAAGGCAAAATTTTAAAAATGACATGTGCAAATATAAAATGAACAAATGCCATTTGTAAACACATCAAACCCTGTCTGACTTCTAAAAAACAGTAACATTCAAAGATACCCAGCCCACCAAACAGAAGACAAGTAGATTCAGTGGCATCACTTCTATCTTGTCTCCTTGAATGATGGAACTCAACAAAAAATTTATGATGACATTCATTTTATAATAAGTTAACCTCTCCCCCTATGGCGTAAAATATGCTAGTGATTGGAAACTTGTTCAAAGATGCCCATTCCTAGTAGAATAGTATAATCCTGGGAAGTTTTTTATGTTTACTTAATTCCAAATTCTTGATAATTTTTTAAACAGTTGTTTGACAGAATGATACTTTTTAAATTAATTTTATTGAGAAACAAATAGCAATGAGACAGTTTCAAAATAGGTTAGTAGGACAGTTACAATAATTAATACATATTGTTATTATGTATTATAAAATTAATGCATATTGTTGTTTTCATAGTGGTTATTCATAGTATAAGATGCAGACATGACATCCTGTCCAAACACTATTAGTACAAATCTTTCTTCTCATTGAATTAAGGGAAAGTAGCTGTACATCTATGCTAATTATTTTGTATATACAGATACAAAATGGTCCTTCATTTATATCCTCTTTTTTTGTTTAGTTTTGTCAGAGATGGGTATTCCCTTGCCATGTAAATATTGTACGTACCTGAATTCAGCAAAATAATCCAATATAGTCCAGTAGTCCGTAATAGTAGTGGGATATCTGTAGGACAACAAGAGACAAGAAAAAAAATGTCATAGGATTGTCCTGCTACAATGATGTACATGGTTAGATTTCTAAATTTCTGTGTAAAAATATGTAATTGTTTATTCCTATTTTTGAAAATATTTATTTTTATTTTTTATTTTATTTTTCTTCACATTCTGTAGGGATTTAAAGTTTAACATATCAATACTTGATGGAAAATACCCGTTCCATGTTATGTCTAAGATGTTTGATATTTAGACAGATAGTGAGGTTAAGCTCAACTGCCTATGTTATAGGATAATAATATCACTAAGCTTCTCTTCTAGAGAGTTAACAACTTAAGTTTTCAGACCAAAAATTAGAGAGAAAAAAGGGCTACAAGGATAGCCAACATTTTGGCCCTAGCCATTCAAGGTCAGTGAGGACTCATGACATAAGAGAACCTGTACTGTAACATCCTGTAACTCAGTTGTGTCCCAAATTTTCTGATCAAGGAGATTATGGGGCCACAGAGGAAAGTGATCAATGATGTATAATGCGCCTAAGGAGAGTCACCTAGAGAGAAAACATTCTCTCAGGCTTTCACAGAGAGCAAACTGGCCAGGCAGTGGCTGTGACCCATCCACATGGCTGACAGTGACAAAGGATCTACAAACTGTGATACAGGCTTTCAGGGTAAATCCTGAGGGGATTTGACTGACCTTGTCAGATATAAACATTACATTTGTTGTTATATAGGTCTTGCTTTATCTTGGTCTTAACCATCCAGCAGAAAAGTATAAAAATGAGGTATAAAAAGTAAAGCCATATTAATATGCTGAGCTGTAAAAGGCTCAAATCAACAACTTCAGAATGATACTTTTCCAACCATAAATTTAGTTAAGAATTTGCAGTGTGAGCTGGGGAGATAACTCAGCAGTCTAAGTTGGCAAGCACAAGGACTTGGATTAGATCCCCAGTTGCATGCCGTGCTGGCCCAGCACTGGCCACTGAAATCTGACATGGTGGTGCATGCCTGTAATCCCAGAGCTGGGGAGGCTGAAACACTCTTTGGAAGGAATAAATCCTCTTATTCATAAAATCAATTAATTTATATGTGAACACAGAACTGCTTATTTGCAAGTATTGAGTGTTAATGTCCATTCAATGTCTCCCTATGGATACAAGTATACTATATTGTTTAAAATACATAATAAGGCCTAATGATGAGAAGAAGAGGAGGAGGAGAAGGAGGAAGAAGAGGAGGAGGAAGAAGAAGAAGAACAACAACAACAACAACAACAACAAAAAGTCAATGAGGACTTCTATAATCCAGGAAAATCTCCTGCAAGAGGCAGCAGCGCAGAAGAATGAAAGGAAGAATGGAAAGGAGATAATCACTTCCTCTATTCCTTTACTATTTCTACTCCTAGACCTTCTCTGCAGGGAGAATTGTCTACTTCGATTAATTATGCTTTGGCCAACAGGAGAGGTGATTTCTATAAAATACTGTTATTCTGGTGAAAGTTTTTGCTATATTTGATCTAAGTGGAATTGTTTTGGGGTGTGTACTTTAAAAAATACGAAATTGTAGCAAGAATCTTGTACTAAGGCAATTTAATAGCCTTTAAAATCTCTGTTAAAGATCTGGATACATATGGAAAGAAACCCTGGGAGGAGGTCAGTTTTTAATGTTGAAACAAACTTAAGGTGTTTTAAAAACAAATCCCTCCCCTGTGGGCTTTTTTTATATACCTGAGAAGGCAAAATGTCATCTAGGTTGGTTATTATTTTGTTTTGTTTTTCTTTTGAGGCTCATAAGTTAAGTTTTTTCAGCCTTTCAAGGGTATATTTGTTCAGGACAGAGTTTAAAATTTTTGTTTCCGCTGTAAGCCTCTCCTTTCCACAAATATTATGACCGCTTTCTGGCCAAAACAGGAGATTTTCAGAGTTTCCTACTGGTTATTTAGGGATATCTTACCTTCAGGATAAAGCAGGAAAAAATTCACTAGTTTGGGCAATATCTCTGGTCACCAATTACCAAATTTATTAAGTGGTACTACAGTAGTTTAAAATAAGCTGAGTAGAAATGGATTTTCTTCCTGACCAGAGTAGGGTATGATCTACATAATAGGAATCGGATTTTCTCTGTAAACGTTGACAGGCGGGCTCTGCTGCAGTCAGACTCAGCTTGCCATCTCTACCTGAATACCAAGTGCCTCTGAAATCAGGTGTGGAGCTGGGCTGGGCTTGTGCAGAAGAGGTTTCAGCACTCCACCTCTGTACTCACATCCTCGTTCTTCCTGGACTCTTATAAACTATGCCAAATTGCTTTTTGCAAGAATGATCAGACTTGAAAACTTAAATGGTTGGCATTTATTAGAACTCTTCAGGAAGGAAGAGAAGAATCCCCACCAGCCAGAGACCAAAACTACAGGTTTTTATTTTATTGTATTTCTTTTATTGTACATCTTTATAAGATGTGTGCTGATGCCCGGTACAAAGAATAAAATTTGAGAGCAAAGCAGAGAAACTGATATCACACTTAGAAGAAAAGGGGGGACTTCATAAAACAACAAACTTCAAAGGCTCCATTTGATAACAACAAATGTGCTAACAACAATCGAAATGAAGACAACTATTTATTTTAAAACCAAGGGAATAACATTACTTGTTGAGCAAAACAGTTGAAGACCCCTAAAGGAATAAAAATGTGATACCTTAGAAGGACTAAAACATTAAGGGTTTCTAAAGAGGTGCTTCATGTTGAGAGGCAAACTTTCTACTTTTACTTATACAAATGCCAATTTTCCCATCAAATTGAGATTACTTTTTTTTTTTTTTTACTATATTTTAGTGCAGGGTCTACAGGGTCTACAGGGTCTCACTACACAGATCAGACTCATAGTGATTTGCCTGTTTTCCGCTTCCCAAGCACTGGCATTACAGGTGTGTGCCACCACACCCGGTCTCAGTTGTCGTCTCCGGGTGCCCCAGGGTTGGGGCCGGCACAGCAGGCCAGAATCAAACCTCTGACCCCTGAGTCTGCCTAAGCAGGTGCTTTAATCCACTGAGCTATTTGGATGGCCCCAGATTACTTTAAAAATTGAGACTAAAGCACATTTTAATAGTTTTGATGTGATGATCTGAGATGAGTTAGGGTAACAAAAATAACTTCCAAGTTTCTGATGTGAACAGTAAGATGAACTGTGGATGCTAATACCTAGGGAAAGTAAAACAAGGGCAAGAGTAGGTGAGCAGGGGGCTGGTGAGATGGCTCAGTGGTCTAAAGCACCTACCTAGAACAAGCTAAGCAAAGCACAGGGACCGCAGTTCAATCTCCCAGCACCACATGCCAGCCAGCCCCGCCCCCTGGTGGGCTGAGCTGGACACACACACACACACACACACACACACACACACACACACACACATTAAAAAAAAAGAGTAGGTGAGCAGATTTGGAGTTCATGTGGGAGCCTTTTGGGTCTGAAATGGCTGAGAAATTTGAGAGAAATGACAAATACATAGTTCAATACACAAGTTTGTTCAGTACTTCTGGAGCTGCAGTCTTGGTTGAATACATGATTGCAGATTCTGCCCAACACTGCACAGCTATGGAGAAATGACAGGGAAAAGAACCAGTCCTTCTGACTCCATAGTGGTGTTTGTTTGCCTAAGAATTAGAAATCAGGGAGGCAGGAATCTGTACTTTAAATATGGAAACCTACCCTCACTCTTCCTCTTTAAGTACTACTAATATAGAAAGTCTAGCAGTATTATATCTACTGCTGAAACAGTACTTTCTTCCAGGTAATCAAATTTAATTTATTTAAGCTACTACTCCAGCAAATTTCTGTGTCTCACCTTAATGGGATTGTCATGTATATAAATGATAATAATCTGTGAATGTAGCACATATACGGAAAGACAGAGAAAGAGGGAGAGAGAAAGAGAGAAAGAGAGAGAGAGAGAGAGAGAGAGAGAGAGAGAGAGAGAGAGAGAGAGAGAAGTACAGAAAGGGAAAGAGACAGAGACAGAGACAGACAGGGAGAGAACAAATTAATATTATGCGATTGATGATAGAAGAAACTCCAAAAGTTGCTAAGAAATAACACCCACAAGAAGTCAGGGCAAACGGAAGCTTTAAGGAGGGACAATGAACAGCTTTAAAATGATAGCTGGAGGCAAAATAAGTGGCAAAATGTAAAAAATAGTTTAAAATTTTCGGCAACCAAGGCTTTAGTGACAAAAAACAAGGCTATTTGAGCAAAGCAATAAGCACAGAAACTGGATTTCTCTTAGTTGAAATGAGACAGGGAATCTAAAACTTCAAGCACTTAGAAGTTTCTTCTAGAAGTTTATATCTGAAAGGAAAAGCCACAAAACAGCTGCAGAAAAGGAGTATATATCAGACAAAAATTTCACAGAACGTCAAATATTAGATGTGAACTAAGTTGCAGTTTGGGACAATAGTATTCCCAGTCCTCAGGAATGGAAGGTCTCAAGTACGGTTCTTGCTTCTGTGAAGCATCTCTCTCTAATACCGTCATCACTCGGCTCAGTCCCACATCCAGAAATCAACTTCCAGCCCCCAAACTGGAAAACATACTCGGAATATTGCACATTACAGCAGCGCTACCACTTAGAAGTTTTATCCTAATTTCTCCAGCAAAGTCCCATACTCAGTTCTACCCATCTGTTTGGTTCTGGCCCTTCCTGAGGACAGGGTGTGGCATCAAGCAGACCAGGTTAGTTCTATGGAGACCGAAGGCCGCCCCATTGCCTTTATCCTTTGTATTTAGGTAGAGGACCTAAAGATGTCTCCTTCATGCTCACTAAATAATTCAGACTCAATCCAGTTGTCACCTCCCCTCTGCAGCCTCCTTAATGGGGCTGTCTTCTGTCCTCTACATCTATCTCAGTAACACGCTTGCTTTTCTGGCCAGTGCCTTTTCCTGGACTTCATGGTTTCCCAACTTCCAGACTAACCTCTCCCTGTCTAAGGATGGCTGCTCACAGATGAAAACAACACACACGAGCGGGAATGCATTTTTTATGGGAAGTGTTCCAGAACAGAGAGGAATCGCTACAAGAGGGGGTGATGTTGTCAATATTCAAACTTCAGAGTAACTTGAAGTGTTTTTAACTGACAAGTTGGAATTGGAGCCATATTCCTTCTCTTCAGGGTTAGAACTAGGTGTTTATTCTCATAGAAAATTGCAGGCAGCACTTTAGGTTATTTTGGCAGGTTGAGTGCTGAATTTCATGTTTCTTGCAGTTGTTTCTGCACATCCCTTGATAAAGCTCACATGGATTCCAAGGTTCTTGGTTCCTTCCATAGTGGGGTCTGAACAGGCCACCTGTGGAGACAGAGCCATGTTTAGTTAGCATGCAGCAGTAACAACAGGATAAAGGAAGCCTAACTACAAGACCATAAACCCTAAGGTTATTAAGAGGCCAGAGCCTGGAGTCAGAACACCTGGACTCCATGTTGGATCTTATCATTGACTAGCTGCACCCTTGAGCACTCCTCCAGCTCCATGGCCTTCTACCACATCATTTCTCAGCAGGCATGATAATAGATTTAAGTTCATAAAGTTCTGTATGACTAAATTAGCATATGCTGTATAGCACACATCCAGAAAAGCATCTGGTATAGCAATTACATGTTACATGGATTTGCTGATTGTCTTTCCTAAGGGTCTAGAGTAGTGATGGCAAACCTTGTAGAGAACGAGTGTCTAACATGCAACTCCCAGCTCACTCAGTTATCACACAGTGCCAACACAGCAATTAAACCTGAACACTGGGAGTTCAGTTAAAAAAAAAAAACCACTCATACATTAACATCTTTTGTCATAAAAGAAAAACAGTAATAGAGCTTTCGATGATATAAACAGCTTTTCATTGGATGGCCAAAGTTTGGATTTGGCATGCTTTTGCACAATTAGTATGATCTTTGTTGTTGTATGCACACTGACAATTTGTCAAGATATGGCTCGGGGTACTTGGCTCATGAGTCGACAGAGAGAGACACACGTGCCATAAGTTTGCCACCACTGGTCTAGAGCTTCCGAGGCCACTACTGGGAGCACATATTGCACATCAAAAAGCCAGCATCTGCTGAGACAGGACACATATAGTTGACACATGTGCATACCTGCCTGTATGCTTTGAAACTTAGACACAAACATGTTTTACCCATGACTTCCTTTACCTGGGCCCCTCAGGAACAGGGAACATGTGTGCAGCACACTGGCATGTCTCCTTGACCTGCAGAGCCACAGTCACACGTAACCTGAGCCATTTCATCGTGCTGTCTGTTCAGGTCTCTGCCACACACTTCCACGTATGGTAAAAGACCGTCTTAACAGCTGTGCAGCAGCCATCCAAGTGTGTGCAGGTGCTTTGCCCGGAAATACCAAGTGACAAAGTTGCTGACATTTAGTCAGCATAAAAAATACTAGTGATCAAGAGCATTAGTTATCTATTGGTTCTTTCAAAGACAAAAGAGGTTTTAGAAAATAATATGAATAGTCCCTGCCATCCACCATGATGTCATCCAGCATCCACCATGTACCAGGCCTTATACGGATATTACTGTACTGAACTTTCAGCAAAATCTCTTTGAGGCTCAAGAAAAGACTCTGTTCTATCCACATTCCCATAGCTTGTCCTTGACCAAGCTCTACTCTGTGACTTGATTATAGGGCATCAGCCCATGTTCTTTTCTCTGTGTGTCACATTCCCTCTCTGTGACAGAATTCCACAGGGAATCTCTTCTCAAATCATGGCTGTGGGAATGGCTCCTCTACAGCTTTCAAAAAAACAATCCAAAACCCTTAACTTATCATTCAGAGACCTTACAACCATCCACACAGGCCCTCCTTGCACACCCACTTCTCAACCCTCATTATGTCAGGCTCTCACTGTACTCAGCTCCAACCACAATGAGGACTCCAGTTATTAAATAAAACTAATTCATTATAACCATTAATCAAGGAAAGTCTGTTATTATTTTCTGCATGGAAATTAAAAGAGAAATTTTGTCAATTTTTTAATAAGAAAAAGTGTAAGTTTCCAACTACAGGTAAAGATGGAGAACAGGAGGAAAAATACAAAAGAGAAAAATGCTTCAGAGGAAGACATCCGTAGTACTTGTGTATGAATGAGCTGCCCTAGAAAGCCAGGGAAAGCATAGGATTGCTACATCAGCCAGCCTGCTGGTTGATTCAAGGAAGGACACTGGCCACTGTCCATTCTTCAGCATCTTGGTATCATGGTACCACTGTGTGGTCTGCCTCAGCCTTCAAGCTCCTAATGTTCTCTCTCTCTCTCTCTCTCTCTCTCTCTCTCTCTCTCTCTCTCTCTCTCTCTCTCTCTCTGGAGAGCTACAGGCATTCCCAGAGTGACACTACATTCTACTGGACCTGGAGCACTTTTCCTTTCTCCCAAACACACTGGCTATAAGGTACCCAAGCTCTCTTCTCTGTAGACACAGAAAGATAGGTAGGAGCATAGAGACAGAATGAAGATCAGGTAAACAGCCTTCTCCTTACTTTCTTTACATAGCGACCCCAAAAGGATTTCACCCACAGTGACCAAAAATATAAATGGTTTTTATTATAAAGCCTTTTTCATATATATGAATGATAGGCTCTGAACCCTTTCTAACAACTCCAGCTGGACCCCATGTCAGTGTGATACGTTATCTCTGTACCATCTCTCATCTCTGCACCCAGACAGGAGCCTCCCCATTTAACTTCTAAGATTTTTCTTTCCTGTATACATTTAGTAGCCATAGCCATTTATACATTCATTCATTCAATAAACATTTGTCAAAATTTACCCTACCCAAAGACTTCAGCTCAACAGCAAGAATACATGAAGTTAAGACAGAGTCTTCGGGGCCGGGGAGATGACTTAGTGGAATAAGTGCTTCCCTGGCAAGCGCAAGGGCCTGAGTTCAATCCCCGGTTCTGAAAAAAAAAAAAAAGGTCTTGAAATCAGAATAGTTTGATTTCATATGCATATTTGAGGGTGATAAAAAGAAGGAAATGACTTTGATTGCCCCAGTGGAAAAGATTATCTGGAACATTTCCTTTCCATAAACTCCACCAAGTGAAATATCAAATAGTTATTAAGGAAGCAACATTATGTACAGTTTTTGAAGCATGGAGTACTCTCTTCACTTTTCAGTGTATGTGGTTTTGTTTTGTTTTTTTTTTTTTACAAACCCACCTGTGGTTTCTACTGGTTTCTCAATGTGGCAACTGAATTTTATAAGCAGAACAAATGTGTTTCAAACAATAGAGTGAAAGAAGATGAGAAATAAGTGGGTAGGGAAATAAGAAGAAGGTAGATGGAAAAGGAAGAAAAAAGTAAATGAGAAAATGTTGAAGGAAGAGAAAGAGGAGGGCCAAAAAAACTCTAGACACAATGCTTTGAATTACACTTCTCTCAGAAAAGAACAAGTCTAGTTTTCCACAGGGCTGGACTGAGACTCTCTCTGTTTCTCTGTGAATCCCAAGATTTGGTAGGACATACGTGAGAACGTGTCAGACTCTTGATTTCATTTGTCTTCACTGCCTACAGCTCTACTGTTCCTTTCTGTCCCTGAAAAGTCACACTCAAGAACATTCCTTAGAATTTGAAAATAATACTAGATATTTTGACTAGTATTTATTCTTATTTTTAAAACCGTTTTATTGATATGCAAATACAGTATATATTTTATTTATCTATCTTGAAGAGTTTGGAAGAAAATACCCACCCATGCAACCATCATCACAATCTATGCTACAAACCTCTCCATTACCTTCAAAGATTTCATCCCCCTTTATCATTGAGTTACTTTTTGTTTAACAAATATTATGTTAAGATTTAATTTTCAGCAATTTAAAAAATCTACAGGATGATGTTGTTAAGTGGCACGCTGGGGGAGGTGGCGCAGGCCTGTAATCCCAGCACTTGGGAGGCTACAGAATGAGGACTGCTGTGAATTGAAGGTCAAGACCCTGTCTCAAAAAAACAAGCAAACCAAAAATTGTTATTAAGTAAGAAGTATACAGCAGACTTTGTATACAAACTCATGAGCGCATAATCTCAAAGGGGCATAACCTCAAAGGTGTTGAGATTATGGTGTCGGGAAAATCAGAGGATATCATGCAAAATAATGAGATTGACCCTTATCTTCCACCACATACAAAAGTCAACTCAAAATAGATTATAAACTTAAACTTATGATCTGAAACCATTAAACACTTAGAAGAAAATATAAGGAAAATCTTTCTAACACTGGGCTTAGCAATTCCTTGGATATGACTTCAAATCACAGGGAACAAAAGCAAAACTAGACAAGTGAGACCGTGTCAATCTTAAAAGCCTCCACACAGAAAAAGGAACTCATTAGCAAAATGAGAAAGCAACCTCAGAAGGGCATAAGATTTTTCAAATCACGTACTTGACAAATGGTTAATATTCCTCCATTCCAGTAGCCACAGACCTGCTATGGTGAAAGAATTAAACTTTTATCAAACTTAATCAAAGCCAAACCTTGGCCAAGCCAGCACATCCTCAGGAAGATATTACATTTGCCCTACCTGACCCAGTTGCCCATGTGGTGAGCAAAACACCTAACTTCAACTCAAGACCCATATCTTCTGATAACTTCTCAAATCCCAATTATAAAACACAAACACAACACTATAAAAACATTCAATCCCAATTCATGCATCAATCCAAAACATAGTCCAACTATAGAACTTTCTCCCAACTTCATTTACCCAGCTCTCCCCCTAGCTTCACTCAACAAAAGATACTGTTCCCTCTCCAGAATACACTAAAACATCAGTCAAGCCAAATTCTGTGATTATTCACCGCGTACTCATCCCCCCTCGTTTTCCCGCTATGACTCTGCCTCTGGGACCTATAACCTCCCACTTCTACTCACTATCCAAAGTCAAATGGCCTTTCATTCCTCCTACGGTTTCCCACTTGGACTGAGTCCCTTAAACTTCACCCATGAGCCAAGCTCCCATCCCAGTGGCAGCACTACCTGCAGTGCTCCATGCTTCAACTCCTCACTATCCCTGGGACAAGATTAACCTCTAAAATTTCCCTTGGCAGAGAAAAACCAGAGGAGGTATTTATGCAATGGGACTTGGGGATAGCATGTGCAACCTACCTGGGACCAGAAAAGCCTTTAAGCACTGCCCAATATACACGGGTAAGAGTCATCTCAGAAGTCACTGAGATACCAATACTACATGAAAGATTCAAGAATCTTTGAAAGAAGCCTGAGTTACCTGAAGTTTTCTGAACCAAGATAAGAAGGATGGCAATGGTCATTAAATAGGACTTCATAATTGATATGCCGCAAAATGAAGAGCTGTGTTGCAAGTGACTGAATAGAGACCACTGGAGCAGAGTGATTTCTTTCCTTTATTAGTTTTGGATGTGAGCCAGCGTTGTGTGCGATGAACTAAAAAGAATGGATGATGCTGAGGTTAATCAAGCGGAAGGGTGACATGCATCACATATCTCAACTCAGAATTTTGCATAAGTATGAAAGAATTTCCTGAAACCCTCATGCCAAGGTAGGAAGCTTCCTGAGCAAGAAACAAAGCCATTGTATTCTGTGTGAAATAAATTTGAAAGAAGGAATGAATTCAAGCAAGCAAGCAATGAGAAAACTAATACTTAACTATAATAAATCACTTTTTAAACATGTATGTTTACTGTAGTAACAGGAAAAGAATGGTAAACGCTATCACAGAAATATAACACTTCTTAGTTGAACATACACACAGAAGCCAAAAAAATCCCTACTGAAGTAGAAAATCACCAAACCACAAAGATAAGCAAAAAGAAACAAAGAATATGCAAAATAAGCAGAAAAAAAAAAAAAACAAATTAATAGGAGTAAGCCCTTGCCTGTCTACAATGCCCTTCAGTATAAGTGGCTTAAGCTCTGCAATTAGAGATTTAGCCTGACTGAATGGAAAAACAAACGCAGTCTATAAGAAACTCACCTCACCGAAAAAGATGCGTTCACTGAAAGTGAAGTTATGGAAGAAGATGAAAGCCAAGCCCAAAAGCCCTAGAAGGACAGCAATAGCAAAGACCAGAGATGAGTAATAGGAACTAAGAATTACGAAAGTCAACAAAACAAACATTTATTTAAAAAGAGAAAACAATACGTTTTAAGACTGGATTAAAAAGAGAGAAGACCCAAGCAGATCAAATCAGAAATGAAAGCAGAACCACTACTATTGATGCCACATTCAAAATCTTTTTGTTGTTGTTGTTGTTCTCACAAACACAAAACCTGCCAAAAAGCAGCCCTCAGCAATTACATGAGTACTGATTTATTTATTTATTTTTATGTATTTGGTATAGGGTCTACAGGGTCTCACTACGTAGTTTTGACTCATAGTGATCTTTCTGTTTTCAGCCTCCCAAGTGCTGGGATTACAGGCGCATGCCACCACAGCCCCACAGGCAGGAGCGGGGCAGCATGCTGGGGATTGAACCCTGGCCACCGCACTCTGCCTAAGCAGGCGCTTTAATCCACTGAGCTATCTGACCAGCCTATATGAGTTTTGAAATTAGCCACCAATCCTAAAGTGAGTATTGACACTGATGGTCTGTAACTGTTTGATATCTGTCATGCTGCAGACTGAACCTGGAAGAATACGGCTCTCCCACATCAGTGAGAAACAAAACGGACACTTTTTGCAGACTGTACTTGCTATCATTTCCCCAAGTTACGTAATTTGTTGTCAAATTCATGCCAGCTAAGATGAAATATCTAAGTGAATTTACACAAGGACTGTCAAGGTGTGGTGGACTCAGGAAATGCAAGTCCCAGTGTCTATCCAGGGACTCCCATTCACGATTCAGAAACGTGAGGACTGCAAGATAGCTCGGTGGACTAAATGCTTGCTTAAGCAAGTGCAGAGACCAGGGTTCAATCCCTGGCACCACATTGTGCACTGGCCCTGCCCCCAGGTGCGCTGAGCAGGCCTCCAAGTCAGGGAGTGGTGGCACACACCTATAATCCCACTGCTGGGGAGGCTGAAAACAGGAGGAAGATCACTACTGGTCCGAGCTGCATGGTGAGACCCTATACCAAATACATTTTAAAAGAGAAAAGAGACTTCCTTAAATTAGAAAATTGAACATGAAAAAGAGCACTATAAGAATATAGAAGTTGCTTAGCATTCTGAGAAGCTGAGACAGGAGGAACACAAGTTTGAGTCCAGCCTGGACAACTTATTGAGACACTGTCCCAAAAATAAAACAAATAGAAAAAGGGCTGGAGTTGTAATTCGGTATGAAGGCCTTGGGCCTGATCCCAGTAACACACACACACACACACACACACACACACACACACACGAGGAAGATTACTACTATTTTTGCCTTCCAGTTGTACACTGACATGACTTTCCACCTGATCAGCAATCTGACTTAAAGGGAGTATAATAAAAGCCTTGGAATATTAACATTCTTTTTAAAATTAATTTTATTGAGAAAAAAATAGCAATGAGACAGTTTCAAAACTGATTAGTAGGACAGATTCAATAATTAATACATTGCATATTGCTGTCTTCGTAGTGGTTATTCATAGTACAGGATGCAGACATGACATCCTGTCCAAACACTATTAGTACAAATCTTTCTTCTCATTGAATTAAGAGAAAGTAGCTGCATATCTATCCTAACTATTTTGTATATGCAGATACAAAATGGTCCTCCATTTGTATCCCCTTTTTTTGTTTAGTTTTGTCAGAGATGAGTATTCCATTGTCATTTAAATATTGTAGGTGTGTGAATTCAGCAAAATAATCCAATATAATCCAGTAG
>NW_004524613.1:1885546-1904350 GCF_000260255.1 Octodon degus
AGCAATCCTCCCAAAATCATTCCTGGAGGCAAGTATTATACTGATACCAAAACCAGGGAAAGATACAACTAAAAAAGAGAACTACAGGCCAATCTCCCCTATGAACATAGATGCAAAAATTCTCAATAAAATTCTAGCAAATAGAATTAATATTCTTTTAATAAGAATTAAATAATTCTATAAATAATACAAATGTGCTATCAGAAATTTTCTTTTTAACAGGGACTGTGTAAGGTAAGTCAAAGAGGCTCGCTGAAGCCAATGCTACGCAGGACCATCATATCATAAATACTGTTAGCATGATGTTTGGATCACCGAAGGGTTTGCTTTGGCTGAACTGGCGCTCAGATGATGATTGAGGGCTTCCTGGATTACATTATTCCAACTTTGAAACCTGAACTCTTAAAACCTGATGTGGGAATCACTGTGCTTCTATGGTAATTCATAAGCTCAGTAAAACCCTACAAATGCTATTTTTCTTATCATCTCAGTTTTACGGACAAGTAGAAAGAGTGAATCTTACCCTAAAAAATTCCTTGGCTAAATTAAGCCACTGGTTTCCATAAAAGTTAAGGTTAAGTTCTATACAAGTTAAGCTTGAGTTCGATTCCCAGTAGCAAAAAAACAGTTAAGGTGAACTGCTTCCAGTAAGCACGGCTTTCCCCTCTGAATTAGTGTTCGCAAATGCTGTGCATTTGAGCCTCGATTCTTTTTTTCCTCCATAATTTTATTGATAAACAAATAGCAATGAGACATTGTAAATGAAATTTACAATGAAATTGCATTGAAATTGTACCAATTTCAAATCAAATTGGTACAACAGTTTCAATAATTAACATATTGCATACATTCTTCCTAGTGGTTAATTGCTGTACAAGATGCGGACATGATATCCTATTTACAAACATCATTAGAACAAATCACTCTATTCATTAAGAGAATGTAGCTATATATCTATCTAACCACTTTGAATACACAGAGCCTCGCTTCTTATCAGACACATGAAAACATGCAAAGGGTTTATTTTCTTCCCTAGACTCATTACACCACCGTGTGGCAAAGTCGTGGAATAACATCTCCAGCCCTGGGAAAGCGCCTCGCTAGAAGACCGCATCCATATAAAAGTTTTCCGGTGACCAGCTGGATTGTCGCTGCTGAAAAGGCTGCTGCGGGTCTCGCTGACAAGTCACACTGCTGTCAGACTGAAAGGGCAGTAAGTCAGCGCACGGGATGCACATATGAGACCAGCATTCGTGACTAATGGGCTGCAGCTCCCTCTGCGGTCTCTAGGCAGTAACGGGAACCAGGTGCAAGATGAAGAAAAAAGAATTCTAAACAGACCGACAACAGGATCAGGGACTGTTGCGTCTTTCTTTAGTTACCCCAACCAATAAAATTTTAATATTTTTGTACCAGTTAAAGTGGCAGCTTATCGTTTTAAAAATGAGTTTCTTGTCATAGGGAATTGCATACTGACCATGAATTTTTCTGAATACAGAAGAAAAGCTTCAGAAACCCTTTTACCTGTCTATAAGGCTTCAGATTCAGTGACTGGGAGGCCTAAATGTAAAAAAGAAGGAAAGGGGGGGAAGGGGAGGAGGAGGGAAGGGGGAGGGGAGGGGAAGGGGGAAAGGGGAGGGAAGGGAGGAGCGAGGAAGGGGGATTGGAGGGGGAGGGGGAAGAAAGAAAGAAGAAAAAGAAAAATTTCAAATCTTCCACAGACAGAAATCTGCATCACCCACATATTAGATGATATAATGTGAAACATCACCTACCATTAGATTCCTCAATAACTGGAAGGAGCTGTTCATTAGCCAAACTGATCATAATTACACTCACATTATATTGCACAAGAGCCAGTTGCTCATTATCTTCCATAGCTGTCAGGGCCTGATTAACAAAACGAAAGTATGATATAAAGATGGGGAAAAAATCCAAGCCCCACTAGTAGGACTGGTTTCTCAAAAAAAAATCTGAAATATCTTGTTCCATGGAATGAATCCATCTTGTTTAGAAGCAGGCAATCCATAATTAAGGTCCCTAGGAGAATTAAATGAACTACATTTCTTAATACCACTGCCGCTCATGAGTTCATTTCACTTATACATTTTTTTTTTTACATTTAAAACCTCTGCAATTAGTTTATTAGTATCATCCAGGACTCAGATGTTCAGTATTCCTCTTGAAGTTACATAAACAAATGCAAATGGAAAGAATCCGAGTTAAAATTATATAACAAAACAGCACTCCATCACAAAAGCGTATTAAATCACAAGAACCCTATTTTAATTTCTTTTTTGAAACTGTCTCATTGGTTTTTATTTCTTAATAAAATAAAAAAGCAATAAAATGACTTGGGCTGTATCTCAGTATAAAGGAGATATATATTTACATATATTTTTCTATTGATTTTCATTGGCTCATTGCTTCACTTTTTATTTCTATAAAATATATGTAACATGAAATTTACCATTCTATTCAAGCTTTCCTTTTGGCACTGTCTCTTGGTGTGATTTCTTCTCCTACTTTTTATTTCTTCAGACTATCAATCCTGTTTTCTTTTAGACTCTCTCATGACAGGATTTGTCTGAATATTTTATTCTGATTAGGCTCAAATTAATTATTCTTGGCAAGCAGATAGCACCATCATGCCGTGCTTCCCTAGCTAATCCCAGGCGCTTACACTCTTATAGGTGTTCGCCTCGTTGGTGACGAGGCTACGAGGGAGCTCCTGGTTATGTGTGAGGAAAAGTTTTCTTCTGCGTACTTAATGGAAGAAGTCGATGAGGTGAGGGGACGGCAGCAGGGTGGCCTCTGCCTAGGGGTGAGCTGGGCCACGTCCGGAAAGAAGCGGTGGCGGAGTCGCTCGGCTGGCCCTGTCCTCTGCTTCCTGCGGCGCACGTGAAGGATGCATCCGCAGCTGGTTGTTGCTGCACCCCGTATTCTGGGACGGGACGACCGTGCAGCCACTCTTGGCGCTGCCCTGAGCCCAGGGAGGCTGCGGACATAATACAGGAAGGGGAGGAGGAACGGAAGCTTGAAGAACCCTATTTTAAAACACTGGCATTTTAAGAGTGATAATCTCAAAGCCCACAAAATAGCAAATTTTTCCTTAAACTGCTAAGCAGACAAACATGACTCTAATGAAAGTTTTGTAAAGGAAAACTCGAATAAATTGGGTAATTCATACTTAAGATGTGAAACTCACTTTTTTTTCTGTCTAAATGGGAGACCCCAATATAGAAAAATCTATCCTTTTCTAATTTGTGGCCTAACTTTAAAATTTTTAGGACTCAAGTTTCCTGAGCAGTGCATATTGAGATAAATGGTTAAAGGCATATACAGCCTACACTTTTGGCTTTCTTCTTGTTCTGGTCTGAGTATCGCCCAAAAATCAAAGAGAACATCCTGCCCTCTCCATTGGTGATGTTGCAAAGAAACTTGGAGAAATGTGGAATAATACGGCAGCAGATGACAAGCAGCCATACGAGCAGAAGGCATTTCACTTGTACACAATGGACTTTATCATTATGGAGAATTTTTTCAAAAGAATCTAGTTTAAAAATGACTATCCCACATCATAATATTAGTAGTTATACTGACCTTACTCTCACATTCTATTTTTTTTTTTAAATAATTCTTTATCAGGCATACTCTGTTGCTCTATTCTTCAAATTATTTTTGAAGGATGGATTTAAAAAGGATGACTAACTCATACATATGGAATCTGGAGGTTGGTATTGCAAATGGAAAATGCTGACAACTGAACCAACAGCACACACGTGACTAAAGGATGTCTGCTCTAGGCGCTGACGTGGAGCAAATACGCTCTCGTGCAAATGACAAGCACATAGACAAGCACCCCAACTCAGACATTACCTCTGATACTGACAGGAGGGACGGGGCCAGCCAAGCAGATTTCTCCCATGATCTGAAACAAACTTAGCCCAGTTTCTCATACATCAATCATTTTATATGTAGCCTCAAATCATAAAATTTTAGTTGGTAGGATATTTGTGTCTTATATTGGAAACACTATTTGAGAAGATGGAGCTATTTTATAGGTACTGATTTCACTTTTAATATAACCTACATAATTGATTAAATTTATAAGAAATTTATTGGACCATGCAAAAAAATTTTCTTTTTTCTTTCTTTTTTATTGGTTGTAGGAATTGAACTTATAACCTTGCCACTGATCTATATCCCCAACTCTTTTCTTTTGAAGAGAATTTTTTTTGTACTTTTCTTTTTCTTTCCCTTCTTCTTTTTTTTTTTTTTTTTTTTTTTTAACTTTCTGTATTTTAGGACAGGGTCTACAGGGTCTCATTATGTAGCTCAGACTCGTAGCGATCCTCCCAAGTGCTGGGATTACAGGCTTGCACAACCATGCCCAGTCTCAATCGCCCTCTCAGTGTGCCCTGGGAGCGGGGCCAGCACCGCAAGCCGGGGAGCAAACCTGGCCGCTGCATCCGCCTAAGCAGGCGCTTTAATCCACTGAGCTATTTGGCTGACGCTTGAAGAGAATTTTTAAAACAATAAAAATGATACAGAATTTCAATGACAGGAAATTAAAGATGGTTGTTATACTGCATATTATTGTCCACATAGTTGCTCAGGTTACCAGACATAGGCATGGAAAATTGATCAATTATTAACTGTTCTTTTCAATAAACTAACAGATATTAATAATACAATTATCTTAGCTACCTTGTGCATATATGTATATTTCTTTTTTAATTTTCAGAGAGAATAAAAATAATGAAAAACATTAGAAATGACACAGAATGCCACTAAACAAGATTATAGGAATGCAACAATGGTTATTGTATTGTACACTGTTGTCTTCAAATTAGTTGTTCAGAATATATATATTTTTTTCCTTTCTTTTTTTCTCCTTTTTTCCATTCCACTTGTTCTGTCCTTTTGAGCAGTTTCTTTTTCACAGTATCTATGGTACCTTTTGGATTTTATTTACTCTTTCAGTTTCTTACACTAGGGAAACAACATAATGTTTACACATGCAGGTTTGATTTATTTCACTTAATGAGTCTTGTCTCTAGTTGACTCCATTTACCTATAAAAGCCTCAAGTTTATCTTTCTTTATAGCTGAGTAACACTCCACTGTGTACAAATACCACTTGTTCTTTATCCATTTCTCAGCTGATGGGCATTTGGGTTGTTTCCAAGATCTAGCTACAATGAATTGAGCTGCTATAAACCTGGGTGCACACATATCACTGTGCTGTGATGTTTCCAGTTTTTTTGGAAAAATATCTAGAAGGGGAAGAGCTGGGTTGAATGGAACCTCTACTTCTAGTTTTTTGAGGAATCTCTACACTACTTTCCACAATGGTTTTACCAGGCCACACTCCCACCAACAGTAAAGAGACATTCCTTTCTCCCCACACCCCTGCCAGCATTTGTTATTAGTTGATTTTTTTTATGATAGTCATTCTTTCTGGAGTGAGATGGAATCTCAGTGTTGCTTTAATTTGCATTTTAAATGACAAAATGTCATTTTTTTTAAACGGCCAAGTGTCATTTTTAAATGAAATTTTTTCATATATTTATTTGCCATTGGTATTTCTTCAGATGAGATGTATTCATCACAGATGCACATTTTTATTGGATCTTTAAACTCTGAGGGGCTGATTTTCTTAAATTGTTTATAAGCCCTAGATAGAAATCCTTTGTCTGAGGAGCCGTTGGCTAAAATATTTTCCAAATCCTGGGCTTTCTTTTTACTCTGTTGATTTCTTTTGATATGCAAAACTTTTTCATAAGATGAGATCACAGTTGTTGATTGAAGAATTTCTCATGCAGATTTTTTTTTCAAGAACTCTTTGTCTACCCCTATGTCTTCAAGATTTCTACTGGCTTACTCTCTCAGTAATTTAGTGTTTCTGTTTTAATATTTAATTCATTTTGACTTTAGCTTAGTTCACAGTTATAGACATGGGCCTAATTTTGGCCTTTGGCATGCGGAAAGCCAGCTTTTCTAGCACCATTTGTTAATCTTTCTTCCAGTGAACATATTTAGCCCCTTTGTCAAAGGTGGGTGAGTGTCATTTTTAATTGTGTCTGCCTCTTCTAATCTGTTCCATTGATCCTCAGGTCTGGGTTTGTTGTTGTTTTGTGGGGGGGGTTGGGTTTTTTTTGTTTTGTTTTGTTTTGCTTTTCCCAGCACCATGCTGATTTGATCACGGTAGCTTTGTAGTATAATTTCAGGTCAGGGATTATGATACTTCCTGCCTTTCCTTTGTTGCCCAGGACTGCCTTTTCTACTCTAGGAATCTTTGGGTTCCATGTGAATTTGAGGAATTCTTTCTCTAGATCTGTGAGGCATGCTAATGGTATTTTGCTTGGGATTGCATTGACTCTGCATAACTGTTTAGGGAATATAGCCATTTTCACAATGTTGGTTCTTCCTATCCAGGAGCAAGGAATACCTTTCCATTTTCTAAAATTCTCTTCAATTCTTTTCTTTTCTTTTTTTTTTTTTTTTGTTAGAGTACTGGATTTTTCAATGTATAGATCTTTTACTTCCTTTGTTAGATTGATTCATAGTTGTTTCTTCTTTTTTTTGCATGCTATTATAAAATATGTGCTTTCCATAATGTCTCTCTTAGTATGTTTGGTGTATGTATACAGGAATGCTATAGATTTTGAAGAGTTGACTTTGTATCACTCTATACTACTGAATTTGATTATTAAATGTGGAAGTCTTTTGGTGGAGTTTTAGGAGTTCTTCTATGTAGAGTATCACATCATCTGTGAACAGCGATAATTTAACTTCTTTCTTTCCTATCCTTACTTCATTTATTTCTCTCTTTTTCTAATTGTTCTGGCTAATGTTTCCAGAACTATATTGAAATGGTATAGTGATAGGGCACATCATTGTCTTACTCCTGATTTTAGAATGAAAGCTTTCAGGTTTTGTCCATTTAGTATGATGTTGGCTGTTGGTTTATCATAGATAGCTTTTATCAGAGGTAAACACCATCTATTCTGATTTTCTGTAGGCTCTTTATCATGCATGAATGTTGGACTTTGTTAAAAACATTTTCTGCGTCTATTGAGATGATCATATGATTCTTGTCTTTGGCTCTGTTGATATGATATATTACATGTATTGACTTGTGTATATTGAACCATCCCTGCATTCCTGGGATGAATCCCACTTAGGCATGGGGTATAATCTTCTTGATGATTTGCTGCATTGTTTACCAATATTTTACTGAAGATTTTTGCACCTATGTTCATTAGGGAGATTGGCCTATGGTTGAGACTTTTTGGTTGGGTCTTTCTCTGGTTTGGGTACCAGGGTGATACTTGCCTCCAGGAATGGGTCATGGAGAACTGCTTTCTTTTCAGTTTCATTAAAGAATTTGAGGTGTATTGGCATTAAATCTCTGAATTTTTGTAGGATTCAGCTTTGAATCCATCAGGACTTGGGCTTTTGTCAGTAATTTTTAATTACATTTTGAATTTCATTGACTGATATTGAGTTATTCAGAATTTTATGTCTTCTTGATTCAGTTTTGTTAATTCATATGTCTTAAGAACCTGTCCACTTCTTCTGTGTTTTCCATTTTATGTGAGTAAGGATTTGCATAGTAGGTATTAATGAATTTCTGAATTTCCCCATGATATGTAGTGATTTGATGTTTTACATTCCTTATTGTATGAATTCAAGTTCTTTCTTTTTTTGATAAGGTTGGCTAGGGGGTTATTAATTTTATTTATTCTTTCAAAAAACAACTCTTCAATTCATTTATTCTTTTTATTGTTTTGTTAGTGTCAATTGCATTAATTTTTTTTCTTTGATCTTTATAATTTCCTGGCTTTGTTGGCTTTGGGCTTGACTTGCTCTTGTTTTTTTTTTTTTCTTCTTCTTCTTTACTAGAAGCTTGAGGTGCAGCATTAGGTTGTTCTCTCTCTTTTTTCCTAACAGAGATGTGAGAATTCACTGTTACAAATTTCCCTCTGATGACTGCTTTCATTGCATCCCATAGGTTTTGGTAAGTTGTATTTGCATTTATGTTTGATATTTTTAGAGTATTGTTAGATATTATTTTTTAGATATTATTTTCTACTTTAATTTCACCTGTGACCTGTTGGCATTTCAAGAGGGTGTTGTTTAATTTCCTTGTGTTTAAGGAGTTTTTGCAGCTTATTTTGTCAATAATTTCCAATTTCATTGCAGTACAGTCAGATAATATACATAGGATAATTTCAATTTCTTTTAATTTATGTAAGCATATTCTATTGGCTAGTATATGGTCTGTTTTAGAGAAAATCCTGTGCAGCTGATGTAGTTGGGTGAAATACTCTATAAAGGTCTACTAAGTCCATTTGTTCACAAGTTTGGTTCAGTTCTGTTATTTCTTTGCTAACTTTTTGTGTAGTTGATCTAATCTCTTTGTGATAATGGATATTAAGATGATTAGTTACAATTGTGTTACTGCTTATTTGATTTTTCATGTCTATAAACATTTATCTTACATAGTTGGGTGCACCCATATTTGGTATATATACATTCATAATCGTTATCTCATCTTTTGAAGTTTTCCTCTAATAAGTATGTGTTAAACTTGTCTCTTTGTATCATTCTTGAAATTCACATTGGGGGCCGGGGAGATGGCTCAGTGGAATAAGTGCTTCCATGGCAAGCACAAGAGTCTGAGTTCAAACCCCGGTTCCGCCAAAAAAATAAATAAATAAAAAATAAATAAATAAAGTAAATTACTGTGCACTCTGCAAGCACATCTGTGTCACCTAACATGGAATGGAAGCTTAGAAATTCACATTGTCTGCACACAGAATAGCTATTTCTGCTTTTTTCTGGCTTCCTGTTACATGGAGTTTTATTTTCCATCTTTTGTCTTTCAGTCTATGCATTTCCTTTTGAGGTCAATGTGTTTCTTGTATACAGCATATTGTTCAATTTTGTTTTTTAATCTACTACGCCAGCCTGTCTCTTTTGATTGGTGAATTGAGGCTATTTACATAATGGCTGTGGTGGTTGTTACATTGTGTCAACTTGGAATGTTGGAAGTTTAGCTGGATCTTCTCAGGGATTCCACACCCTGGGGCATTGGAGGGGGGTGAGGGTGCCCCCTAGAGTGATTCAGCATAAAAAGGGCATATAAAGGTGATAGAAGTTGTTGTCTTTCAGGACTTGAAGTACTTTACTCCAAGCTCTTCTTGACTTGAGGGTTTGTGTTGGGAAGGCTGCCATGATTCTGATGGACTTTCCTTTGTATTAAAGACTTGTGGGTTTTTTTTAAAAACAAAAAAAAAAACAGCTTTTAGTATTCTATTCTTGTGCTGAATTTTTGGGTTCTCAATTATTGCATGTTTCAGTGTAGATTTAGTTTGGTTATAGCTAACTGGAGTGCTATGTGCCTCATTTATCTATGTGTCAGATTCTTCCCCTGTTCTTGGGGAATTTTCTATTTTTACTTCTTCAAATAGTCTTTTGATGTCATTTGAGTTGACTCTTCCTTTTTCATTAACACTTTCAGTCCTTTTTTTAATTTTTGTATTTTAGGGAACAGTCTACATGGTGTTCAGGGTCTCACTACTGGATCAGACTTGTAGTGATCTGCCTGTTCACAGCCTCCCAAGAGCTGGGAAAACAGGTGCACGCCAGCACACCCAGTCTCAATTGCTGTCTCAGTGTGCCCTGGGGCTGGGGCTGGCACAACGGACCCAGAAATTGAACCCCGGAGATCCTGCACCTGCTTGCAGGTACTTTAATCCGATGAGCTATTTGGCTGGTCCGACACTTATCAGTCTTATATTGGGTTATTTTTTGTTGTTGTTGTTGTTGTTGTTTTTGCATCATCTTATAGCTTTTGAAGTGTTATTTCCTGGTCCCTTGTTTTTTTTTTTTTTTTTTTTTTTTTTTGGAACCGGGGATTGAACTCAGATCCTTGCATTTGCCAGTCAAGCGCTTATCCTACTGAGCCATTTCCCCGGACCCTCCCTTGTTATTTTTAAGAGATCTTTCCTTTCATGATTTTCTGCAATTCCATCTTTAAGGTCTGAATGTCTATCTTCAGTTTCATTGAAGTAGTTTTGCTGGCTTTCAGTGAAATTTGTAATTCTCTGGACATCTCTTTGAATCTGTTTCATCCACTATAATTTGTTTCTGTGTTGTTCATTCATTTTTTATGCTCTTGCATTTTTTTAATCTATGTCTTCTTTCATTATGGTTGTCATTTCTTTTTTACTTGAGAGATTATTTCTTTTCTTTTCTTTTTTGTGGAACTGGGGATTGAACTCAGGCTCTTGCACTTGCCAGGGAAGCGCTTATTCTACTGAGCCATCTCTCTGGCCCTTGAGAGATTATTTCTGATCTGATTTCTTCTGTGAATTCCTGGATTTGTTTTCTTACTGTAGTTGCTATAATTTCAGAAATTTTTTGACAAACAAAAATTATTTTTGTCTTCTTTCTTTTTTTTCTGTATTTTAGGGATGGGTCTATAGGGTGTTCAGGGTTTCACTACTAGATCTGACTCATAGAGATCCACCTGTTTACAGCCTCCCAAGTGCTGGGATTACAGGCATGTGCAACCACACCTGGTCTCAATTGCCCTCTTGGCATGCCCCAGGAGCAGGGCCAGCACAACAGGCCCTGGGATTGAACCCCCAGCCCCTGCACCTGCTTGCAAGCACTTTAATCTGCTGAGTTATTTGGCTGGCCCTTATTTTGTTTTCTGTAATGATCCTTGTGGAATTTGGTAGTAGGTAGCTGTATCACTAGTATCAAGGCTTCTCCAGGAAAAGTTTGTACTTCGGGGATGTGTTCTGTATGTAGAAGATTCACTGTTTGTGGGTGTCTCAAGATCCTACCTCCCCGAAAAAGTGGGATATTGGTTTCTATTTGACTCAGTCGCGAGTCTTTTGGTATCAGGCTGTGGTAACATTATTACCCTAAGGGTTCCCAATAGTGTTCCACAAGGGAGAACAACTGATTACAACAGATATGACATCCTAACTAAAGTAGAACAACTGGCATTAATGGCAGCATCAAGCATAATTTAGAAAATGACAAACTGTGGTAACTATTGATTTTATACTTCAGACCTAGGAACTAGGTCTATAGTTATATAACAGCACTGATTGTAAATTAGAAGTTTGTATGCTAAGTGTTTCCCCTTGTTAGAGTGCATGTACTCTGGGTTCCTTCTGTTTGACATGTCCTGGGCACTTCCCGTGCTGGCTGCCTGTCCCTCAGTGCAGGGCTATGAGCTAGGCACCAGGGTTCCTCCAGACTGAGGCTCTCACAGTGGTGGAGGGGCAGTGGGTAGGGTTTCTCCCTTCCTGTGAAATTCTCTGAGGCTCATTGTGGCTTCTTCAATGGCAGAGGGGTAGTGGGTGGAGTTCAAGAAAATTTTCTAATTGAAGCTTCACACTATGAGGCTCCATATGTTTGTTGACTACATCATAGTACACATCAAATGGGTAAAGCCAGAAGGAGAGGTTAAATTTTAAAGCATATAGAAAAGCAAGCTGCTCAGACTAGTCACCAGTCTGTAGAGCTGTTATATGATCTGCTTTAACTAATAACTAATATGATCATCACTAATAGGATGTTTTTAAAGTCAATGTGCCTAAAACCAATGTTCTTTTAAAGTTTTACAATCATCTGCATATAATATTAATCAATGCTTCATTAAGTATATGGTGTTTTTACTTACTGAATGTAGATATATAACATCAGTACAACTCAAAGGGAAGCCAATATTGCTGTACAAGTGTTATCGAGAATGTGCTCCTAGAGAGTATCATAAGAGGAATGATTATGGGAAATTAGACTTAATCTAATCCTCCTGGGGCTTAGTGAAGGAGGTTACTTATTTTGTATGCTCCAGGCACTGTCAAGAGCAAGCACAGAAGGTACACCAAAGAATTTAAAGAATAGGACATCAGAGAAAGCCTGATAAAGAATTATTTTAAAATGACTGAACATGACAGTAGGCTCAACTTGACTACCAATGCAAATTAGGGATCTGCTGTTTACTATAAGTAGACCATATTTTAAACTTAAGTATTTTATTTGTTTCATTTACCCCCTTTAAAATGTAAATTTATTATTTATTATTTTTCTTAGTTGTTTCATGAATTTTTAAAATATACATCTCTGACCTATATCATTAAAATGTATTGTGAATTAATACATTTACATTTTTGGACATAAGAGCTTAAGAAAAATTTAATCTATGAATTCTTTTCATATTATATACGGACTTTATAATTTGTATGGTTCAAAACTATGTAATATATAATATGTTATTCTTTAATATACTTAGTATTCATTGAGATTTGTTCACGATCTTTTATTTTTATTTCCCAAATAATTTTTCAATTAACCACCTTATCAAAATCCACAAGCCACGGTGAGTGAAGTGTGCCAGTCCCAAGTGTGCAGCACACCTAGTGAATTCAAGGTCAGCCTGAGCTGGCTGCTGAATTCAAGGCAGGGCCTCTCTAAATAATAAATTAATAAATAACAAATGTGCAATACAGCAATTGTCCCCAGGTGAACACACTCATGTATCTACCACTAGGAAATTATCTGCAGTCAGAACCCTCGATTTTGTCCTGAGATTTTAGTTATCCACATTCCTCTCTTCTCTGTCCCAGACTCAGCTCTATCAGCAATAAGATGCCTTCAGTATTTTTGGCTTTTTGACTCATCACTGTGTTTATGAGATGCATCTACATCATTGTATGCAACTAGCAATGATTCACTTATTTTTATTGGTGCTTAGTGTTCTAGTCCCATAACTAATTTATTCATACTTCTAATCACAGGCATCCTTCTAGTTTGAGATCATTATACTTTTACTGGGCACATACTTGTACGTGTCTTTAAAAAATTTTTTTAAATCTTTTATAAAATTATTTATTTGTTTGATACAGGGTCTCACTACACAACTCAGACTCGTACTGATCCTCCTGTTTCAGCCTCCCCAGTGCTGGGATTACAGGTGTGTGCCACCACTCCCAGTCTCAGTGGCTGGCATGGTGCTCCCAGGGTTCCAGGGCAGCACCCCATGGCATGCACGTCCAGGGATAGAACTGGGATCCTTGAACTTGCCAGGCAGGTGCTTAGACCACTGAGCTATTTCTCCAGCTCCTTGCCTGTGTCTTTTAAGCACATGTTAGGCCCTTCTGTGGGGAAATTTGTAGGTCATAGATGTGTGTGATTGGATTTTAGATTTATACCCAAAGTGGTGTGCCATTCTAATTGGCCAGTGGTTTTTGCCACCATCAAGCTTTATTAACTTTAGTTATTCTGTAGGTGTGTGCAGATAGTTCACTGTGGCTTCAATTTTTCCTTAGTGACCAATGAAAGTAAAAGGATTTTCCTGTGTTTATTGGTCACTTGGATGTTCAGTTCAAGAGTTTGGCCTCTTGGTTTCTTTGGTATGCACCTAAGTTTTTCTTAGGATGATTTGTAAGAATTCTTTATGTATCCAAGACACAAGATATTTATCAGTCATACACTTGAAAATAGCTTCCATAATTTTTTTGGTTTGTCTTTTTTCTCTTCTAAAGTCATCTTTTACTCATAGATGTTTCTAATCTTAGTAAGTCCAATTTATCAAGCTCTTTTTAGTTACTACATTCTGTGTCCTATTTATGAATTTCTTGCCTATTAGGGTGGTGAAAGCTCTGTGGTCTAAGCCTGCTTAGGCAAGCTTAGGCAAGCTCAGGGACCACAGTTCGACTCCCAGCACCATATCTTGCACCAGCCCTGCTCTCAAAGTGGGCTAAGCAGGCCACACCAAAAAAAAAAAAAAAAAAAAAAAAAAAGAATTTCTTGCCTACCAAAAGGCTATAAACATAACCTCATGTGTTCATTCTAGAAAATGTTTTGTTTTCTCATTATTATTAAGATCCACCTTTCATGTGTAAGTGATTTTAGGCAGAAAGGAGAGGTCAGTGATAAAAGAGCATATTGAAAATACCACTTTCTTCCATCAATCCTCCAGGACACTCTCCCCACGTGACCATGTAGGACCAGGTCAACTTTCAGGCTTTCTATTGTATTCTCTTCGTTTATTTATCAGTAGCACATGTTCCTAATTACTATTATAATGTCAGAAACTTAAGTCCTATAACTTTGCTTTCCAAAGTTATTGTAGCTATACTTTGCCCATTTTCTTCCATGAAGCTTGAATTGTCTTGTCAGTTTCCAAAGAGCTGAAGAACAAACCCTTCCTTTGTCAATAGCATCAGCCCACTCCCCGCTGTTACAGTTAATAGTCACAGTATTAATGGGGACTCTGTTTTCTTGCCAATTTTAGAGGAAATGTGCCTAGAGATCTTGACTAAATATAACATTTGTCACAAGATTTTGGTATTTAATTTTTAGCATGTTTAGTAAATTCTTGTCTCTTCTCAATTAGCTAATATATTCTATTATAATTGGCTTTCAAAATTTATAAAATAATTCTCTGTATTATTTGAGGTAATCATAGGTTCTTTCATATCTATGAAGTCATTTAAATTATTGGACTTTTTGATGTAGTATCATTCCCACATTTTTAGATAGGTCAATTCTTAACATGTTATCAGATTCAAGTATCTAAAATTTTGTGATTTTTGACATACATTTACAGAGGAGATATGGCCTATTGTTTTCTCCTTCTTATTGTTCTTATCTATCTTTGAAATCACCATAACAAGAACCTCCTTAAATCACTTTGGCAACTCTTCATTTTCTCTGTTTTGGAGCACCTTGTACTCTATGGGAATTCACTGTTCCTTCAAAGTTTGCTAGATCTAAGTTAATCGTGCAGTTCATCTATGATTTATGTAACCAGGGCACATTAGAGAATAAAGAAGCATTATTAATAATTGTACCAGGACAAAAGGGCATGAATGGAACAAGAAGAACTATTCTAAGCACAGTAAGCTAGAACGCCACATTAATACCTTGGGTCTGGGGCTTGGTGGGAGGAGAGCCCTCCATACCACTTTAATTTCTCCACACTTAGTTGCTGTTTCCAGATTTGCACTTCTCTGTTTGACTCTTGATTGCTTTTCTGAAGTATTTTTTGAATTATTATGAACATTTGCTTATCCTAGTTTTATTAATCTTTGTTGTGTCTAGCTTATTGTTTTTAATTCCATCTTTACTTTTTCCTTCATAAGATTAACAAAAATTTGCTTATCTTTTATGTTTAGCAAGAATTAAGATACTGAGCTTTTCCTTTGTTTGTTTTGTGGCACTGAGGAGCTAAGCCAGGGACATCAGATAAGTGCCTTCTGCTGATCTGTGCTCTTGACCTCTGGCTTCATTGTTTCTGCTTATGGTCATTTGCTGCTACTGTAGTCTCCTTCTGGTCCATCCAGTTGGGTTGGATTAAGGTCAAGTACCTGAATGACGTTACATCTTATCCCTTTGTCTCGCCTGCATTTTTTCTAATATCTAAACTTTCATTTTTACCTCATTTAAAAACTACTGTTAGGGAAATGAAAGACCTCAAATACAGTTCCTCCCTTTGGGACTGCTATGGCCGTATGCTATGGTAGGATTTAAACTGGCCACATTATTTGCTTCAGCAAGTTATTATATAAAATGCTGTATACATTATGTACACATTAAAGGTACTTTAAGAAGAGATCTATATCCAGAGTTGTTTTGTATATTTAAATGCTTAGCTTTATATTTTTGTAAAGTACAGCATACTCCATTTGTGTATAATCTTGTTGATCAGATGTTTAAAATTATTTTAAATACTTAAAAACCTAATGTTATAAAGAAGGGTATCTTACACATTTTAAATATACAGATAGAGATGGCTGCAGTTAGCATGTTATTCTATATGAATCTTGATCATTCTTATGCATGAATTTATTTTATTTTATTTTATTTTGTACAGGGCCTACAGGGTCTCAGTACATAGATCTGACTCGTAGTGATTTTCTAGTTTTCAACCTCCTAAGCGCTGGGATTACAGGCGTGCACCCCACGTTCAGTCTCAGTCACCGTCTCAGTGTGCCCCGGGGGCGGGGCCGGCAGGGAATCCAACGCCGGCTGCTACGCTCTGCCTAAGCAGGCGCTTTAGTCCGCTGAGCTATCTGGCCGGCCCTACATAAATTTATTAAAATAAAACCTTGCTGCACATACTGTCTTGTAATCTGCTTTGTTTAATTAATAATCTTCATCTTTCAATTTTGACCCATTTTCATCTCATGTAATACTCAGTAAATATTCCGCCCTCTCCAGTTGCGCTGGGAAGCCGGCGCGTCTGAACAGCTGCGCATGACCGCGTTCTTCGTCACACGCACGTTACAGAAGACATGGGCCAGGGGTTGCGGCTGTGCCCAGACTGCTTTTGCTTGTCCACCGATATGTCATGTAAGGAGAGGATCAGTTCTAGCGGTCTTATGGCTTCCAGTTAATATTTTTTGCAAAAATGCAGCAGAGGTTAAGCTGTAGTCTACACAATTTAATCACAGGAGTCATTTACTATCTGGATATAACCTAGTGTTTGGATTCTCAGCTAAATTAAAGTGGTAGCTGTCCTTTTATTCAACAGTGCTTCTTCCTTTTGTAACTTCATATTCAAAGTATATCTTTCTATCTCAGGGTCAGGGTCTATCTTTCTATCTCAGGGTCAGGGAGATAGCTTGGCTGTCTAAGCACCTGCCTGGCAAGCACAAGAACCTGGGTTCGATCCCCAGTACCGCAGGCCGTGCCAGCCCGGCTCTGAGCTGGCCACGAAAATCAGATTATACCTGTAATCCTAGCACTGGGGAGGCTGAAAACAGGAGGATCACTAGGAGTCTGACCTGAGTAGTGAGACCTTGTACCAAATAAATAAATGATTTTTTAAAAGTGTAATTTATTCAAGTATCTGGCTCCATGTCAGTCATACACTTAATGGTTTTAATACAAAGTATGGGCTGGGTGTGGTGGCACACGTCTGTAATCCCAGCACTTGGATCACTGTGAGTTCAAGGCCATCCTGGGCTCCATCATGAGGTTAAGGCCAGCCTGAAATATACAGTGAGCCCCTTTGTTTAAGTTTATACTTAATACAAAGTATAGTCCTAGTCTGAGTCAATAAATGCTTTAGGAGTTTCAGGATACAATTCAGTAAAATAGAGCTTTCCCTCAGCAGCCAGAGCTGGATGGTGGCTGGAAAAACGGCACTCACTGCACAATTCCTTCCTGCTGGCTACTGGCTTTTCACCTCAGGAGCTTGCCTCGTGGCTGCCTCGCTTGGTTGCACATTAGTTTTTCCAGTTATCCCATGCCTGGGCAGCGGTAGGTGATCAGGGCTCTTCATTAATTCAATGTGTTATATGCGGTACTATTTTTATGTTCAAATTATAACTTCATCAAGTAGAAATACCTTCTAACTGAATTAATAATAAGATTCTTTTACATAACCCATTACTTTTTGAAAGCTTCCGTGATTTCTTCACACAAAAATAATGTTCCAGGGCCTCCTTGTTCATTCCTAGCACTAGGAATCAGTCTTTGTCTAGACGGCCCTGGATTCTTTAAGTGAGGAGACTTGGAGACCCAAATCTTGGTACTGTTTCCTTACTTTAAATTGATTAAAAAATGTTTGCTTTTGAAGATTTTGAGGTACCTGAATTTTTCTTAGCTACTTAGACTTGGTTCTTTCTATAAAATATATGTCAATTATTTTAAAAAGCAAATAAAATTATCTCTAATTCATACCAATAATATAAAAGCCAGAGATTCCACATATAATTACAATTTATCAACTAACAATGCATAAATTAAAATGAAGGGGTTTGCAATTAATCCACTTATGAACTGCCCATAACACTCTGTGTTGCCAGAGTTTATAAATGTTCTGTATTTGGCAATAATTGTACCTTGAATGCAGTGTTCTATATACATGCATTAGCTTAGTCTTTTTTGTTTGTTTTCTTTTGCATTAGCTTAACCTTAATTGATGTTTACTAATTGTACAGGGTCTCACTACATGGACTCACAGTGATCCTCCAGTTTTCAGCCTCCCCAGCACTGGGATTACAGGCATGCATCACCAGGCCCAGTCTCAGTGGCCAGTTCAGTGCACCAGGGCGCAGGGCCAGTGCATCATGCGGTGCTGGGGATCGAATCCTGGTCCCTGCACTTGCCTAAACAGGCACTTAGTAAGCTGAGCTATCTTGCCAGCCCTTGGAAAAGTATTTTTAAATCTCCCATTTAAGTTGTAGATTCATCTACTCCTATATTTCTGATTTTGTCATATACATATATTTTTCCATGGTGCATTGTTAGGTGCAAAAGTATGTGTAGGAAACCTATGTTTTTAGTGAAGTAAATATTCTATCCTTGTGCAACGATCATTTTAATTTCATCAATCTTTTTTCTTTGAGTTTTATCTTGCTTGATATGACTTTAGCCAAACTAACTTTCTTTGAGTTAGCGTTTCGGTCTCACTGTGTCACCCAGGTTGGGCTTAGATTCATGACCCATGATTCACCTTCCTCAGCCTCAGCAGTGCTGCGATTGCAGGTGTGTGTCCCCATGCCCATGCCTGGCTTCAACTTTTCTTTATTTTTCATCCTGAATACTCATCTCCTAAATAATATACAATTTTAATTCTACTTTATTTTTTTAATTGGTACAAAAATAGTTATTGCTATAGTTTTATAAGTGAATAATTACTCATCCACATGGCTGACACTGACAAAGTTCTACAATCTGAGGTACAAGATCTCAAGATAAATCCTGAGGGCATTTCACTGACCTTGTCAGACCAAAAAGCTACAACTCTTGTTGCACAGGT
>NW_004524613.1:1904945-1924756 GCF_000260255.1 Octodon degus
TCCAGAATATGGAAATGCTGAAGGTGGATTTACTCTTACCCAGGTTCAAAGTAGAGGAGACCTATGACCTCAAAAAAATATTGCAAGACATGGGAATGATTAAAGCCTTCGAGCCACAGGATGCTGACTTTTCAGGGATGACTGGAGATAGGGATTTAGTGTTGACTAAGGCTGTGCACAAGTCCTTTGTGGAGGTTAATGAAGAAGGGACAGAAGCTGCAGCTGCTACTGGAGTTGCAGTGGGTGTCACTTCATTGAAAACATACAACATCTTCCGTTGTGATCACCCTTTCTTATTTTTCATCAAAGGAAATGAAGATAATAGAATCCTCTTCTTTGGTAGAGTCTCTTCCCCTTAAACACCACTACTCTGTCACTCATTGAGAGAAAAGTTCACAGTTCTTTTAATAAATTGATGGTATAAGCATTAAAAAAAATAAGTGAATAATTGCTTATATTTACCACATGTTTATTAATATTGTATTTTCCTCCTTCATGTATTTCTTTTTTGTGTGTGTTCAGTACAGTGTCTACAGGGTCTCACTACAGGGTCTCACTACGTAGATAAGACTCATAGTGATCCTCCTGTTTTCAGCCTCCCGAGAGGAGGGATTACAGGCAGAGGCCATCACATCCAGTCTCAATGACCCTTTCAGCACACCCCAGGGGACCAAACCCTGGTCGCTGCACTCTACCTAAGCAGGTGCTTTAGGCTGCTGAGCTATCTGGCTGGCCCTTCTTCATGTATTTCAAACCTTCTACCAAAAACTTAGAATTTCCTTTAATAATCACCTGTTTTAGAAATTCTTCAGTTTTTGGGCCAGCTGGATAGCTCAATGGACTAAAGCACCTACTTATGCAGAGCGCAGCAGCTGAGGTTTGATCCCCAGCATGGCATGCTGACCCCACACCCAGAGCAAGCTGAGATAGCGATTTAGACTGGAAGTGGTGGTGCGCGCCTGTAATCCCAGCGCTTGGGAGACTGAAAACAGGAGGATCACTACAAGTTCGATCTATGTAGTGAGACCCTGTAAACCTTGTCTTAAATACAAAAAAAGGAAAGAAAGAAAAGGAATTATTCAGTTTTTATTGAAATATCCATTTTAGATCTTCACTCTCAAATTCCAATTTCTAAAGAAATGTGTAAGGATCCACATGCAAGTTACTTTCTCTCAGTGCCCTTGAAGAGATAGCTCCATCCTTTCCTTCAGGGCATGCAAAGTATTACTGGAAGTCTGATTTGTGATTTCTTGAATAAGCTAGTTCCTTTCCTTCTACAGTACCTCATTTTTGATCTCTTCCTTATATCTGCTGTTGTACCTTTTCCTTGTGTTCTGTTTCCATGTGCATTTTTTCTATTGATTCTGTTTGTAATTTATTAGGTCTTTTGCATCTAAAGATTGGGTTCTTTCATCAGTTCTTGATAAATTTTCAGTCATCTTAAGTTATAATGTTACAAGTTAATATTCCATTTTCATATGTTGTCATATTTCCTTCTAGAATTTCAAATAAATATGTTAGAACTTCTTGTATTTTCCATATCTTAGGGGACCTGAGATGCAGCTCAGGGGCGTAAGCGCCTGCCTGGCAAGTGTAAGGTCCAGAGTTTGACCCTAAGTCTGCAAAAAACCAAACAAACCCACAGTACTTTCCATATCTTTTAAACTCTTCAATTTTTTTCAAAGCTACTTGTTTGTCTGTGCTATTCTCTGAAACATTTCTTGTGAACAAACCATCAATTCACTAATTCTCTCTTCAATTCTTCCCTGTCTGATATTAAGCCTGAGCTTTTATTTTCAATGTATTTCTTACTTATATTCATTTTAAAGATCAGATTACATTTTATTTATGGTGTCAAGATTTGATTCTTTCCCCTGAAACATATTTAACTTAATTGTTTTAAATACCCTGCCTAACAATTTCAATATCTGAATTCTTCCAGTTTTGAGTCCATTGTCTATTGTTTCTGCTGGTTCTTATTCATGCTGCTTCACTTTCTTGAGAGTTTTTTGAGTTTTTTTCCAACTTTCTCTTTTTTTTGGAAACAGAGTCAGCCACTATAGCCCATGCTAGCTCTGAACTTGTAAATATCCCCTTGCCTCAGCATCCCAAGTGCTGAGATTACAAGCCTGTACCATTATAAGGCCTTTTTCGTAAGTTGTACAATTGTATGTATTTTTCCTGTACAACATATTGTTTTGAAGTATATACACATTGTGAAGTGATTAACTTTAGCTAATTAATTTTTATATTACTTCACATCGTTACCATTTTATCATAAAAGCATTTTATATCTGGCTTTCGGTTGTACAGTACATCTTACAAATCTATTCCTCCGATCTTGCTGAAATTTGGAATTCTTTAACTAACATCTCTCCAGCTGTCTCACCAACCCACCCTAGCCACCAATCTACTAGTAATTACTTTTCTACTTTCTACTTCCATGAGACCAACCTTTACTACACATATGCGTGAGATCAGGCAATATTTGTTGTGCTGGCTCTGATTTATTTCACTTAATATAATTTCCTACAAGTTCAAGTTATCACAAATGACAAGGCTTCCTTCTTTTTATGGGTACTATTCCCTTGCAACACTTTTTTAAAAAATGAGAGGCCTGGGAGTAAAATTAGTTCCTCCAGAAAAGGTCTATGTTTGTTTCTGTCAAGTAACTAAGGTCATTGTCAGTCTGGGTCTGTTTTAACAAACTTCTCATCTTGAGATTTTTCAGATCACTGGAATAATATAAATTTGAACAAGTCCAAGAAAGGACAGGCTTGGGCCTAATTACAAAATCTCAAAGGAGATTTTCCTCCATACCTCTCATTACCAAAAGCAGTCCATTTTCTTTGTAATTGTCTTGGGGAGAGGGTTCCCAGCTCATCTGGCTCTGACGTTGCAATTCTTTGGAGTCCCTGGCTCCAAAGATGGAAGAGTCTCTTGTTAGAGTTCTTACTCTGCATTATCTTCTGTCTTCCAGTTCCACAAGATCATGAAAATCAGCTCAACGTAATATGATTTTGGAAATACCCTCAAAATAAAAAACCCATTTCAATGTTTCTTTTCTTAAAAGTATTCCTTTCCTAATTTAGCTTCTTGGCTCGGTATTATTGAATTATGGCAAGCATATAAATTATTTAAGAACATATAGGTACATAGGTTTAAAAAGATGTATTCAGCAGACAAGCCCTCTCTCTAGCGTATGTGTAGAAATGGAGTTCAAGGTGAAGTTGGGGCAAATAGTAAGCTTTGTGCTCAGCATGGTGCTGGGGACAGAGAATTCTTTCTGTGCCTTCTTAAAACTTTGTTACAATTAGACCACTATCCTCCTATAGCTTCTTCCTAACACGTCTAAAACTATGTGTGAAATTTAAGATTATGTGTAGCCTGACTAGGGTTCCTTCTCCCTAATAAATTAGGCAGTGTTCTTTTGTGCTTTCCTTCAAGTAATTATGTTGCAACCATGAAATTATTTTCTGTCCTACTAGATAACCCTTCTTTGACCTGAAGAAATAATAAAATAGTTCCCCAATGTTGGATTTTTTAAAATCTTGTGACATGTTTTGACATAGAAAAATAATTAAATTTAGGGAACTAATGCTTCAGAGATGTTTTGTTGAGTCAGCATTTGGAAATCTTTGGTAAAGAATCTCCAAATGGTAAGCAGCAAGGCCAACATTTATTTATTTATTTATTTTTTTAGAATTTCTTTTTTTTTTCTTTTCAAAGTTTTATTGATAAACATATAGCAATGAGACAGTTTCAAATCAAATCGAAAGTACAGTTTCAACAAATAATACACTGCATATATTCTTCTTAGTGGTTAATTGCTGTACAAGATGCAGACTTGTGATCCTATTTACAAACACCATTAGAACAAATCATTCTATTCATTAAGAGAATGCAACTATATATCTATCCCAACCACTTTGAATACACAGATACAAAATGGACATTCATAGTTATATCCCAATTTTTTTAAGTTCCGTTGTTGAATATTATAGGTGTGTAAACTCAGCAAAATATTCTAAAAGAGTCCAGTAGCCCATAATAGCATTGGGTCTTCTGTTTAACTGGCAATGTCAGAAATTATTGACCTGAGTCCCCCACAGCTCAACATAACAAGGCCAACATTTATATTCTCGTCCGAAAGCCTATTTCCATTGTCCCTCTCTGCCTCTGCATAATGATACTGTCCTGGAAGAGCCCAGCGCCTGACTGAATATGAGTTAGGGCGGGCCTCCCTGTTGCTTTGTTTTTACTTTGTTGGGTGACAGGTACATTCCATTACTCCTGATCCATGCACTCTATTTTAATGCTTCTATTTAGTCTTTTAGCTATTTCAGAAATAGTGAATTTGTCACCTGTACAAATACGAGACTGACATCAGTAACTTATACTTACTTTTGTGTTTCTGTGCAATCTCACACATACCACCTTTTCTCAGGCACCCCCCGTGACACCACTATATGGAATTCTAAGTTTAATATTTACTCCTTTTGTTCATTTGATTTTGTTTTATTTTAACAAATTTATATGTACAGTTCTTATGTCACATGGGGGTTAATGTTCAACATATACAAAGAATTCACATAATTTAAAAGTGAAAACAACGCTATGAAAAATGGGCAAAACTGAATAGAGATTTCTCAAAAGAAGATATGCAAGTGGCCAAAAGTTACATGAAAAAATGTGTAATCATTAATTATAGCCAAATCAAAACCACAATGAGATATCAATTCACAACGGTTAAAAGTGGGTATTATCAGAAAGATGAAAGGTAACAAGCCATGGTAAAGACAGAGAGAAGAGGAAACATTCTACATTGTTGGTCATGATGGAAAGTAGGGCAGCCACTATGGAAAACAGTATGGAGGTTCTCCAAAAATTTAAATATAAACTATCATATGATTCATCATTCTCACCTCTGGGAATTTATCCAAAGAAAGTGAAGCCAAAAAAAAAAAAAAAGAAAAAAGAAAAAAAAATTTTAAATAATAAAAAGAAAAGAGCCCTCACATTTATGACATGGAGAAGCCTAGAAGACACTATAGTAAGTTAAGTAAGCCAGGCATATACATCAAAATATTAATTTATAGAACTGAAATAGATAAATTTTGTCAATTGTACCTCAGTAAAATGAAAATTAATTTCATTTTTTATTTCAAAATCCATTTGTCCTTCTACGTGAGCCAGAAAGAACAATGAAAAGTTTTGGAGGTTATTATTTATTGTTTTTTTTTATATTTGTATCATAACCATTTATATTATTTATTGTTAACTGATATATTTTATAGAGTACCAAGCAATGTTTCAAAACATGTATACATTGCTAGGGCTGGACTGATAGCTCAGAGGACTAAAGTGCCTGCTTAGGCAGAGAGCAGCCACTGGGCTTCCATACCCAGTGTGCCGTGCTGAGACGCAAATGAGGCTGGGTGCGGTGGTGCGCGCCTGTAATCCCAGCGCTTGGAAAGCTGAAAACAGGAGAATCACTATGAGTCTGATCTACTTAAGTGAGACCCAGTAGACCCTGTCCTAAATATAGAAAAAAAAAAAGCATACATTGTATATTTAAATCAGGGTAAACATACTTATCACCTCAAACACTTATCATTTCTTTTCATATTTTGAAATGAACAATGGATTGTGATTAAAGAAACACATTTGAAATAATACACCAGCTTGCTCCCCCTCCACGAAGGAAGACGTTATGGAGCACATCGCGTGCATTCGGTCCTGTGTTAGGCACCCAGAAAACAAAGACAAAAGCGAAGATGTGAGAGGGAAAAAATGAGGGCAGATGAGAGCGAGGAAGGGAAGGAAAGGGACACAGCCACTCCCTCGGGCCCACCTCTTTTCTAAGGAACAGCCTGTGCCACGGTTGTGGTTACAAAGACAGACTTAGAAGTAAAGCTCCACCGGGGGAGAGGTGGCTTCCCCAAGGGACGGAAATGCGGATTTATTTGAAGTGGTGAACAAAGTGCATTTTCTTCCCCAAGACAGGATGAAAAACAATGCGGTGAAATCCATGTTTTCTCAATACCCATTACGAATGTAAATGTGTCCAATATTTGGCTTATATAAGAAAATTCTGGGTCAATTTACTTGTTAATTTTGTGTTTATGGGAAGACCTGGAAGAACAGTAACTCTTTTCTGACTTTTAATCTTTGAGGAAAGATAAAGTATGACAAATATAATAAATATGCCAACTAATTGCTATTACAGGCCTCATGAAGGATAAGATTAATTTCACAGTGTGTCACAACCAACTTAGGTCTGGGTCATCTACAAAACTCTTTTGTTACCTTGGTCCTCATAAGAACAGTTTTATCGGACTGCACAGTATCGGCTTTCCCTGGAGGCCGCGTGGGAAGACCCGCTAGTTCCTCCTTGTGGAAATTTATTTTGCCCACACTGAGCAGCGTTTACAGCTCCAAGGACAAGTGCTGGAAACCCAGTAATTACTAAGAGGGAGAGAGCTGCAACTTCACAATTTACAATATAGAAAGAGAGCAAACAAAAATGTTAAGAAGAATATAGCTCAGGTCGTGATTTACGACCTCTCTGCTGGAGGTCAGCGCCTCGCCACCTTAGGCTTGAATCTGAGAGGAAGCCTTGCTTCATTTTTGCCAGCTTTCCTTTTGTAGCGTGCACTGCCCTTTGCTATCCAACGTGTTACTGCTAAATATGAGCAGTTTCTTCCAGCATCATTATAATACTGTACTTGGTAAAGACAAGAAGGCACCAGCTCCACATCAGGCTTTTTCCGCTCTTCTTCATGTCTCCAAACCCTCCGAAGCCCTTTGTGCGCCCCTTCCCCTCCCTGACCTTTCCCATGAAGGCTAGTTTTCTTCCTCCATTTTCTCTTTCTATGTTCAAGCCTTTCGGAACACATTCACATCTCTTCATCAGGTAGTAACCATCACTGCGTAACTCTCATTTACATGCAAAGTTGTGAGAGATAAGCTTGATGAATTAATGTCAATCAGTCCTCCCTCAGACATCTACTTTGTGTGAGGATTTGTAACCTGGCGTGAAAAGCCTCCCATCACCTATGTGAACACTGATCCTGATATGTCAAGTTGATCGATAAGAAACAGCCAGCCACTTGCTAAAGCACCCACTAGGCGGGTCATGGAGGCATGGCTGTGGGTAACACACATGGTCCCTGACTGCTTTCCTCTCTGGCACTGTTCCCTGCTCTGCTCCCCAGCTGTCATGCACTAAGTCTTTGTGGCCTGCCAGGCCCTTTCTCCACGGTGCTTCTGCCTGGCCACTGGCAGACCATGGACTGCATCTCAGGAAGCTATGCGCCAAACCCAGCCTCTCCTCCTTTAAGCTGTGTCCAGTATGGTGTCTGTGGGGGGAAACTGACTAATATAATCTGCCAGACTGAAACCACCTCAGGCCAGCTAATAAGTTATTACTAATAAATCATGACATGCATTCACAGGGAAAAATAGTACAGTCTAATTCTGAAAACCAGTTTCTGTACTTAGTCTTGTTCCAGTCTCACAAAGAGTATGTCTTTTCATTGCTTAATTTATTGATTTAAATTTTTAGCACATATTAGTTATACAAACCAGTGGGTTTCATTTTGGCATGTTAGTACATGCATGTAACATGATTTGATCATTTCTTCCTCATACCTCACTCTCTCTCTCTCTGTGAATTGCCCTTTCCTGACAGAGGCTGCCGAATCCCATGCGTCAACTTTGCTTTGGGAAGAACCCTAAATGCAATGTCCCGGTGGAGGGAATGCAGTCTGCATCCTTGCTTCAACTAGGAAGAACCCTGGAGGGCGCCCCAGCTTGGATGGGCCTCTGAGCTGCAACCGTATTCTAATTTCGCCTCTCCTGCCCAGGTCTGCTTTGTTCCCCATAGAGAGTCCTCCTGCACACAAGTCAGTATCAGTGGTTTTTCAGAAAACCTGATCCCAGGCACAGCTGGAAAAACGCTTCAGTGGTTCAGAAGGTCAAGAGCTCTCAGAGAAATATGATCACAGCTCAAGAGGCAATGAAAAAGATCAAAGCTTGGTGATCCAGATGCCACTGCAGAATGGAAAGGGTCACCTGGGCACTGGAGAGGTGAGAAGAGTCCCCTGAACCTATGGTATATCTGGTTGAGATGTCCCACACTTCCAGGTGTTTGGCTAAACTCTTTAGGCAGAATCATATGGCAGGCTCTTGTTGACAGTGGATTCACCAGGGCTGAGCCTGTGGAATAAGAAGGGGAATCTCAACCTTCAAGTATAGTGATTATTGCTCCCACAGGATAAGTGGAACCCAGAGCACTTTAATTGAAATTATAAGTGACGCCAGATAACATAACATTATATTCTGCAACTATGACATTTTTAGTGTAACTCAGGATGTGGTTATCAACATTAATATAAAGCCAATCTCGATAATGTCATAATCCAAGAATATTGGCAAGTGTATTAAAGACAGATACTTCTATATTTTCCTACCACAGTGATAAAACAAAAGCACCTTCCTCCAAGGTTGGGCTAGTATGAACATTAAGACGTTCTTAATATTCAGCTATTGAAATACCATGCATAGTATCCCAAGAGGAACTTCCTGGGATTTTCTCCCTCTGTGCCATGTGATATGTGAACAAGCATTTTAAAACATAAAGGTCTTTTGTACATAAATAAAATAATTAAATGAATTCATTATTGTGTCTTTAGGCTCTCATAATTAAAAGCACAACCAAAGTACCTAGACATAGTCTTAATAGTTCTGTTGTGATCTTTAAAAATGAACACTGTTCACCTTATAATTGAAGTTCAATGACCAATCTGTAAAGTTCTGTAGGAAAAACATCAAAAAATATCAAATCACAAGTGTTGTTTGTTATCAGCACTGTTGACTATGGAAATCAACTTCTTTGGAGGAAGGGAAAGGATTCACAGTTTTGAACAGTGTTTTTGTGTTGTGAGATTATGTCTGAAGTGTGGGCTTAATTCCTGATAAGAAAATGAACAAATTCTTAGCAGAAAGCGATTAGGTGTTAGTGGGAGAAGGGTAAAAATTGCCATCTAATTTTTAGGCATAAACCTCTGAAGGCCAAAGCCAAGTTAGCACTGAAGTTGAATGCTCCTCAATGAAAAATGTCAGCAATTGTGTCAATTGTTGGGGACAGAAGTTGTTGGGAGTCTAGCATTTTAGGGGCAAGGAGATTAGAGGGATCTTAGATCTGCAGCTATGCAGGCGATTTTAAGACACTACCAGGAACTTGCTGTAAACAGCCACTATTAAGAAGTGGGCTTTTTGTCCCTGTGCCTAAGAGAAGAATGCAATTAATAACAAGATGAGGGATACAATTTTTTTTTTAAAGTGGGAGTCAGACATCTGAGATAGTCTCAGGCCTGGGCCCCCTCCTAGCAATCAGCTCTTGGTGAGGCCTCATCCACTGAGGTGTGAAGCAAAGGTCTCCACAGAGAAAAGTAGCAATGAAACCTGTAGCCAGGCCTCTTCGACGGCATCTCCTCTGCTTGAGCCTTGCCCATCACTACAGATGACTTCACACAAGGGCACAACTCTTCCCCTCCTAACAAAGGACACAAAATCGTTAAAACATATTTGCCGGGCATGGTGGCTCATGCCTATAATCCCAGCACTCAGGAGGCGGAGGCAGGAGGATTGCTGTGGGTGATCGAAGCCAGCCTGGATTGCATAGCAAATTCAAGGCCAGATTGAACTACATAGTGAGACCCTGTCTCAGAAAAACAAAGCAAAGCAAAGCAAAACAAAACAAAAATATTTATCCAGGCCCCATTTCACATGTGTAAAGATCTTCCTAAATAGTTATAATAGCACGTAGGCTGCTTCCAGATAGAGCACATAAGCTACTTTATTATCTGAACATTGTGGAATCAAACTGCTTTTACAATATTGAACAGTTCTGAAAGAATCTGAAATACACTACCCAAGCTTAACCATTGCTAAATATTCTTTTTCTGTGTATATCATGGCAGAAACTACATAAGCAGGCTAAGAAAGTACATCTTTAACCCACACAAATAGCTACCTGTGATCACCAAGGCTGATCTGTACGCAAATATGCCTGCTGGTCTCTGAATGTCTAACTCTGGGTTCTGACCTTGGAAAAGGCTGGCATCTGTGGGCTCTGTCCGGTGAACACAAGAGCACGAGACCACGAGAAACCCGGAGCAGAGCGTGAGTCAAGAACTGGAGTGGTGTTTCAGGGTCACTACTGCACATATTGAAAGAAAGATTTTTAGAAATTGTAGCAAGGGAGTCATTATTTTTATAATCATTTAAACTACAAAATGCCTTAAATGCATGATAAGAATCAATGCTTTCTTGAGATGTAAGGAAACACGCTTGATGAAAGAGAGGTCTACCAGCTGTATGAAATGAACACACTGCAAAGAAATATGTGCTAGCTCCTGACAAGGACAGATTACATCTTGTAGGGTTAGCTTTCTTTCTTTCTTTCTTTCTTTCTTTCTTTCTTTCTTTCTTTCTTTCTTTTAATTTCTTAGGGGTTTTGTTTTTTTTATTAGTGCATATTTGCAGTATATGAGGTTTGCATTCATCTTGAGGAGTGCATGTACGTAATAGGGCTTGTTTCTTTTTTTTTTCCAACCCTCTTCCCATTCACCTTCTTCCCTCCACCTCTCAGTCTCCTTTCTCCATTTTCACTATTACTATTATTAGCTCATATTTATGATATATAATGTCCACATTTGCTGAGACTATTAGATTGCTGTACCCGGCACATCTTAATTCTACTAGTGCTAACTTTCCTTTCTCTCATCACTTTTTCCCCACCTAATCTAAATTTCATTTTTATTACTTTTAATGATATCTTCATATACATATATATGATATACTTAACCAATGATTAGTGAAGTGTTATCTAAGCAAAAAAAGAATGTTTAAAACATAAAATATATTATCAAGCATTTGTAGGACGATGTATAATATAATCCTTTGATGGGGTATAAATGTCATAACATAGATAATTTGACAATCAAATTAACTTATATAAGTAAAAACACACAAGATTTTAATTATAAACATTATTTTCTCTGTCTTTCCAAACCTAAACTTGTTTAAAAGATGAAGAAAACTTTCTGCTCAATTATCGTAGTACTGAATTACTCTAAAGATCCTAAACCAGTAATGGATTTTAGAAAATATGTTTAAAGGAACAATAAAGTGCTGGCCAAATAGCTCAATGGATTAAAGCTCCTGCTGAGGCAGACACAGCAGCCAGGGATTTGATACTATGGCCTGCGGGCCTTCCATGCTGGCCCCACCTCAGGGCACCCTAAAACAGCAATTGAGACTGGGTGTGGTGGCGTGTGCCTGTAATCCCAGCACGTGGGAGGCTGAAAACAGGAGGATCACTACTAATGCGATCTACACAGTGAGACCCTGAACACCCTGTAGACCCCATAGACCTTGTCCTAAATAAAAAAAAAAAAAAAAAAAGGACAATGAAATCACAGTTTATAGTGGCAATTGACAGAGAAATAAGGACATCTTACAACCATATCTACAACTGGTATAAATGGTGAAAGCTAACAATAATTGGAATATTTTCTAAAGCTTTGAAGAACCAAATTATAGTTCAATTTAATTGAAGATCTATGTTTATATTTATATACTCAAATATAATTAATATTAATAACAACCTATACAATTTATATGGATTAAGAAATTTAAATATTAATTTTAACTATTTTATAATAAATATCATTATTTTATTGAAGGAAATTCAGAGAGAATAAGTGTAAACTTCTTTTAATCCAAACTTCATCAAAAACTAAAAATGAAAAAATGTCCCTGCTTGGGAGTATGATTGGGAACTGAACAAAACTATAAATTCTTTCAATGATTAATATTAAAAACTTAAAAGGTGTTCACAATACCTTTCATGGTTATTCGCAATAGATCTGGAATTAGTTTGTATCTCTTTTGGTCCTCATATTGCACTCAGAACACAGTCATTTGGCTAAAATTAGATTCTCCTTTTCTCATCCATATCCCATTGGAATGAAAGTGTTTATAATGGAACACAGAAGTCCCAGCCAAATAGCTCAGTGGATTAAAGTGCCTGCAAGCAGGCACAGAGGCCAGGAGTTCCCTCCCCTGGCCTGCCATGTCGGCCCCCCCCCAGGGTGTGCTGAGACAGCAATTGAGACTGGGTGTGGTGGCGCATGCCTGTAATCCCAGCTCTTGGGAGGCTGTAAACAGATGGATCACTAGGAGTCTGATCTAGTAGTGAGACCCTGAATACCCTCTAGACCCTCCCCTAAAATACAAAATAAATAAAATAAAATAAAATATAATTGAACAGAGGAACATTATTCAAATTAATTTTAAGATATCTTTGATTTTGACAAGTTTTTTCATACATAATGATGTATATAGATTAGATCTATATTCTTAAGAGTGTAATACTACATTTACTATCTTTGGGGGTGCCATTTTCAGCTTATTAAATTATCTATTTTAAAATTTTTATTGTATTTGTGAAGTATAATGTAATATTTTGATGCATTATACTGAAAGAATATAAGATTTTTTAAAAAGTTTAAGCAATTCAGTACTTTAATTTCTTTACTTAGAAAGAATCTTTTCAAGTAGACAAATTATGAAACTTGACCTCCAGGAGGCAGCAGTTCCCTGAATGAAAAGACAAAGTTACTCAGCAGAAAAAGGGAAATTATTTTTAAGTGAAAAGTTTGAAAATGAAAAAGACAATAACTGAAATAAAAGTTAACTTGTTAAGAGCAACAACAGAATAAAAAGACAAAGGAGTCAATGAATCTAAACATACATCAATAGAAGTTATCCAATCTGAAAAGTAGGCCAGCGAGGCTGGAAAACATGAACAGAGCCACAGAAATCTCTGGGACATTCAAGTCACTCAAGTTCTACAAGGAGAAGAAAGAGAAAAGGAAAGAAGAAAAATGTGTTTGAAGAAATAATGACCAAATACTTCCTCAGTTTAGGAATTCATATGGCTCAGATTCAAGAAATAAGTTGTCTCTACTCATACCGTGTATGATTACATAGAAAATCCCAGTGAATTTACAAGGATCCCAAACAAAACTCAGTTGTACTCCCATATACTAACCAAAAAGAATCACAAGTCAGATTTTTCAGAAGAGTACTATATTAGTCAGCTACCCCATTGCAGGACACAGTGTCAGATGCCACAACTTAACGGAGCAGACGACACACATTCTAAGGAGATTTGGTCCCTGGTCAGCCGGCTCCCAGGCAGACACACCGTGGTGGAGGGTGGTGGCGCAAACTGCTTTCCTCATAGCAGGTGGGCAGCAGAGCAGGGGACTATGCCAGAGAGCAGGAGCGAGGGATCAGGCTGGAGCCCACCCACCCAGGCACCCCCAGCCGAAGCGTGCTGCACCCGTGCCTAGGCGCAGAGCACAGGCAAGCTGACATTGCATCCAAGCCATCACACGTATAATCGACAAAAGTGCAAAAAAAAAAATAACCAAATGAATGGACTTATTGTACCTGTGGATTGGAAGACAATGTTACTAAAATATTGATACACTTTCAGTATAGGCTCAAATAAAATCTCAAAATGATTTTCATAGCTTTTTTTAAAGTTCCATTCCAAAATTTATACAGACAGCAAAAAGAGATAAGATAACCAAAGTAGTACTGGGGAGATGGAGTGCTAGGGGCTTATACTACTTAAACGTAGGACCTAACACTGAATAAAACTGTTTAGCATAGTTAGGGAAAAAAGAAATCTATAAATCTGTGGAACAGAATGCAGTCTAGAAATAGACCCCCAATATATGGTTAACTAGTTTTTAGAAGAGGTGTAAAACTAATTTGGTGGAGCAAAGACAGTCTTTTCAATAAGTGGTGCTGGAAAAATGAAAGACACACACACACACACACACACACACACACACACACAGAAGAGAGCAGATTAACTGTACTTCATACCTGAAGAAAACAATTCAAAATAGACCATAAGTGCAGCCTAAACATAAAGATCACGAATTCTGAAAGAAGAACATAGAAGACAGGTGAAGGCCAGGGAATTCTGGGAAGTGAAGCTATTTTGTGTAGCACTGCAGTGGCGGATACACAGCATTTTGCATTAAGTCAAAACTCAGAACTTTACAAAGTATGCAAAATTAATTATGCAAATTTTAAAGTCATTCAGGTGGCTGTGAAAGTTCAGGAAGGAAGGCAGACAGTGACTTAAAAATTATAACTGCTTTTTGCCAAGATGGCCCTGAAGGCAAAAAAGGAAGTCTCGCCCCTCCCAAACCTGAAGCCAACGCAAAAGCTTTGAAGGCCAAGGAGGCGGTGCTGAAAGGCATCCATAGCCGCTATAGAAATATAGATATGAGACAAAAGCCTAATGTCCCAAGAGAGCAGGAGCAATAGACAGAGCCCAAGGAGAGCTGCTGTCTGTCACTTGTAAATCCCAGAAAGCTGAGATTCAAGGCTGCAGATAACAGCTTCTCCTGCTGGCGCCCTGTTCTTTGATCCCTTGCTTGGGATGAGGAGGGGCCTGAGTTCAATCGCCAATTCTGCAAACAAAAAAAAAAAAAGGGATTTACCAGCTAGCATTTGTGTGGACCTAGTGGTAGGCAAGTGGTGGAAGTCGATAGAGAGTAGTTTGTGTTCACTTAAGTGATTATGCACATTCCTTAGCTTGCCTTTAGCCCTCAATAAATGTGAGATGCTTCTGAGGCTCTGGGCTCACTTCAAGAGAGACTAGTCTCAGTGAGACCTCTGAAGCTACATTCATCAGGTCTTCTCGTCATTTCTTTAGGCACCGACCCATAACATACAACAAGCCACAAAAAGAAGATGTTGAGTTCAATACCCAGTTCTGCCAAAAAACAAAAAAAAAAAAAAAAAGAAGAAGAAGATGCAAGTCACCCATCTTCTACCATCCCAAGGCACTGTGGCTCTGGAGGCAGCTCAAATACCCTCAGAAGAGTGTCCCCAGGAAAAACAAGCTAGACCACTATGCCATCATCAAGTTCCCCCGACCTCAGAGTCAGCCATGAAAAAGATCGAGGACAACAACACACTCGTGTTCATTGTGGATGTCAAAGCCAATAAGCACCAAATCAAACAAGCTGTGAAGCTCTATGACATTGATGTTGCCAAGGTCAGTACCCTAATCAGGCCTGATGCAGAGAAGAAGGCATATGTTCGACTGCCTTCTGATTATGATGCACTGGATGTTGCCAACAAAATTAGGATCATCTAAACTGAGTCCACCTGGCTAATTCTAAATATATACTTCCCCCCCCCAGTTTTAAAAAAAATTGTAACTGCCTTACAAATGTGTGAAACAACCACACTAAGGGGAATGGGAAGATGCAGACAGACCTGAATAACTTTGGTAACTAACTTTAGTACTCACTTTACTTAAGTATTTAAAACAAAGGCAAAAATAAAAAAATAAAAATGAAACAAAGGCAAAATGAACTACAAAAAAGCACTGTACTCTAATTGATAGTTATTTCCCATGGGGACATGTATAAATACATATATGTATTTCATTGTTTTGTCAGTAAAAAGGAATCAAGAAACAATAATTTCTTGTAGTAATCAGAACATCTAATGCCCAGATCTGTATTTCTAATCCTATTCTCCAATACAATGAAACAGGCCTCCTTCTGAGTCTAGGACTTGTATAGGAAATTTACAAGGTAAGCTTGAAGCAGAATGTAAGAATTTCACAAAGTAAAGAAACATAAACAACAAAGACCCTATTTACACGGGACACAGAAGCCACCTAACAGAACTTCCTGTGCCCAAAGCAAGAACAATTTCAGCAGCAAAATAAGAAGCATTAAATAATAACCAAAAGCATAAAATAAATATCCATGAGTCTATATTGGCAAAAATAAATTATTGAGCAAAGTAAACAGAAGAGGGGAAATGAGTTCTGGTAAATACTCTGCATAATGTCCTACCCCTCAAGTATGTGGTAAGCTTTAATCCAGAGAGTACAGTGTGGAAAGAGGATTAAAAAGTAGCTTTACAGCAGAGAAACATCATGAACATGACCTCAACAAGGACAGCTCATGCTGATAATATATTCTCTTAGCATGATGTGCTGGAATAGCACTTTATCTCTGAAATTTTCCTTTCTGAATCAATAACTGCAGAACACACCAGGCAAGGTCCAATAGCAGGACGTTCCATAAAATACCTGACCACTATTCCTCAGAACTCCTTGAGTCATCAAAAACAAGGAAAGAAACTGCCACTGAAACAGACACAATGATTAAATGTAGGACAGTATCTTAGAAGGAACTGTGGAGCAGAAAAGATTAGTTTTTAAAAAAAAAAAATAAGAAAAATATATTCGCAAACCCCCACGTCTCAGAACCATACTTATATTTACAGCAAAAGGGTCAGTGTAGCCAGGCACAGTGTCACATGCCTGTAAGCTCAGCACTCTGGCAGGCTGAGGCAGGAGAATCCCAAGCCTGAGCCCAACCAGGACAACTTAGAGGCTTAATGAAATCCTGTCTCAAAAACAAAAAAAATTAAAATGATTCAGGGTATAGCTCAGTGTGTTCAGTCCCCAGTACCTTTCCCTCACAAAAGTCTATGTCTAATGTGGACATCATTTGTGATATTATTAATAATGAATGGCCCCCATATACATGTCTTTATGCAATTCAACATGAAGCGCACATCACCTACGGTCTATTCTCCTTAAAGAATAAATCCTTCAGTATTTGGAGTGTAACTTCCAGATTAAGGAAGATAGAAAGAACCAGACTACAAGGAAACGACCTGATAAACCCACAAACTGACGTGGCACGTTTTATGTTGCTGTACTCTCCCCAGCAGCAAAGTTTCACAGTCTTCAGGCGTAATGCCGGGATCACTGTAGGTAAGGAGAGAAGAAGGAACAAGACAATGGGGGCTTAAAACTTTCAAAATGAAGGGGGCGGTAAGGAAAAGTGTTTTAAACAGGTAGGGTAAATGGCGCTGTGGCAAGCCCCTGGCTTAGGGGCTGGGCTGGTGGCTGACACGCAAGGTGTGTGCCTGTCCCGGAACTCAGGAGCAAGCTCACTGCAGACGGACCCGCCCGAGGGAGCCAGCCCTGCTTCTGCTCCCCACGCCGCTCGGCCTCATCACTCCCTGGAAGTCTCTTTTTCCAGATTTTCCCATGGAGAGGAGTTGAAACCCCTAACCAACAGCCAAGGCCAACTCCTGACTACGTAGAAAAATCTCCAGCTTCTGTTAAGGCTTAAGTTTGAGACTGCAGGCCTAATTTTCAGTCATAGTCCATTAAGACCAGAAATCAACCACCAAAAAGTCACCAAGAGAAGTAAGCCACCTGGAGCCGTATCCAAACCGAGAATATCTGACACCTCCTCTCAAGTTTTATTGGAACTCCTTTGGCCATGCCGGCTTGCGGGCGTAAGGTTATGCGACTCGTTCTGCTAGGGCTGGTAACAGTAAAACGAGGCTTAAGAAAGCTAGGAGCAAGCTGGATCTGGGGCGACATGCGGGCCCCAAGCAGGCTCTGTGTGGGGGCGTTCACAGAAGGCACTGTGCCTTTTCCCAGGATGCCTCTGTCAGAAGCACTGTTTTCTCTGCATTTCGCCTACCCCGAGAAGAGGCCATGTCTGATGCTACCAAGCCCCGTTATAAGAGTCTTCTCCGTGGGTTCAGTCATCAGCGCTACAAGAAAAAGTTCTTTCCCCAAACTCGCCTGCCTGCTGCTCACGCCTCCTCTCTTAGCCTCCACGCTCCCATCTGTGAAATAAGAAGGTCTGACCTGCTTGATCCCGAAGATCCTGATTGTAAAAGATCTGGAAAGATCCCATGAGTATCTGAGAAGTCCCTTTCATATTCAGCTATCCCCTCTGTGACTTTGTACCAACTCATGTCCCAGACAAGACAACTGAGGGGCTGCCCTCCTTCAGCAGTTTTTCTAGTCTCAGACGTTCAATCACTTTATACAAAGTCCCTGTCCTATTGTATGATGCAAGTGTCTCCAGAGCAGTCAAGTGGAATTACGTACAGATCTTCCTACATGCCGACCCTGAAGGAATGATATTGCTGATGGTTTGTAAACACATTTCACAAGCAAATGGTCAGAGCTCCAAAACTATTGTTTAGAAAAGCCTGAGTGATTTATGATAAAGTGCCATTCCCTCTTCTGATACTTCAAATCTTTTCTCCATGCATATGTAAACTCATATAAACACGCATATGCCTGTAGGTGGTTTTTTTAGTTTTTTGTTTTAACTAAAAAGGTAACTATTCATTATATCCCAAAATTTTAAATTCAGCAATATATGGTAGACGTCTTCCTGGTCGGCACAATCTGTCTCATGGCTTCCAGAAGTCATAAGGCATTTCATCTTAAGAATAAATCATAATTTATGCATCTAATCCCTACTGAGGGTAAATGAGATCTTTCCAGATTTTTTATAGTACAAGCAAAACTGTAACTAAGATTTGCATACTTAGGCAAGTTTTTCTAAATCAGTTTCTAGGAATTAAATTGTTGGGAATTAAGTTTACAATTTACTTTTTTTTTTTTTTTTTTTGGCAGAACCGGGAATTGAACTCAGACCCTTGCGCTTGCCAGGCAAGTGCTTATTCTACTGAGCCATCTCCCCAGCCCCTACAATTGACTTTTTTAAGAGCACCTCTTCTAGGTCTTGGAGTCTTGGGCACTTCCATGAAATCATTTGCTTTCCTGGGCAAAATAACTTTAGAAAACCCAAGCCAATATTCTTTACACAAAACTCAGAGAAGTCTGGCTTGTGGAAACTTCTCAACTGTGACACGGGCATAAAATGAAAGCAAATAAATAGTGGGGAAAAAAATAATGTTTGACCTAGAATTTTATAGCCATTTACACTGCTACTTACATGTAGAGGTGTAACAAAAATGTTCTCAAATGTATAAAATTTCTAAAGTTTGCTACAGAAAGATCCACTTTAAAAACATTCATAGAAAAAATAAATTAATTAAATAAATAAAAACATTCATAGAGGAAAAACGCAAACAAAAAAGGAAATACATCCAGAAGGATGTTGGAAATTATATGCATGACAAGTAAGAAGGTAAACATTATGTATAACAAACATTTACTGATAAAAAAAGATAAAGCATACTTTTAAACCTCTGGAAACAATGAATGTAAAAGTAAAGAAAGAAAAAGAAACAATTTTTAAAGAGAATAAAAGTAGTAAAAAAATTTTTTTAAAACATTAAAAATGGTACAAATTTCACTAAGCAATATGATAGCAATTCAATAATGGTTGCTATATTGCATAGCATTGTCTTCAAATTAGCTGTTTAGATTACCAAATATAGGGGCTGGTGAGATGGCTCAGTGGTCTAAAGCACCTACTTAGAACAAGCTTAGCAAAGCACAAGCACTGCGGTTCAATCCCCCAGCACCACATGCCAGCCAGCCCCGCCCCCTGGTGGGCTGAGCTGGCCACACACACACACATAGGTAAATAAAATTTAGATTACCAAATATAAGCATGCAACAATGGCCAAAAATTTTAAAAAATTATGGAGAGAAAAAAGTTTAAACATTAAGTGCTCCTTTCAAAGGACAAGCAGAAATCAAAGGTACAATTATCCAAGCTATCCTGTGTATAAATTTCTTTCTTTCTTCCTTTCTCTCTTTTTTATTTATTTTTTTTCTTTTTGGTAGAACCGAGGATTGAACTCAGGCCCTTGCACTTGCCAGGGAAGTGCTTATTCTACTGAGCCATCTCCCTGGCCCCTCTTTCTTCTTTCTTTCTTTCTTTCTTTCTTTCTTT
>NW_004524613.1:1924857-1927807 GCF_000260255.1 Octodon degus
TCTCTCTCTCTCTCTCTCTCTCTCTCTCTCTCCTTTTCCTTATCGCAGTTGTTCTTTCACTTTGAGCAGTTTCGCCCCCTTTCACAGGAGCTAGTGTACCTTTCAGATTTTATTCACTCTTTCTGGTTCTTGCACTAGGGAGAAAATATGGCATTTGCCTATGTAGGTCTGCTTTATTTCAGTTATTAGTATGGTCTCTATTTGCATCCATTTACCTGTAAAAGCCTCAAGTTTATCTTCTTTATGGATGATAATACTCCATTGTATAAAAATTTAGATCTTTTTATCCATTCCTCAGATGAAGGGCATCTGGGTTGTTTCCAAGATTTAGTGATCACAAATTGTGCGGCTACAAATATGCATGCACATAAATCACTGTGGTATGATGTTTTCAGATCTTCTGGAAAAATACACAGAGGGGAAACAGTTGGGTTGAATAGAACCTCTAATCCTAGTTTTTTGAGGAATCTCCACAGTGACTTCCACAGTGGTTTTATCAGTCTACATTCCTACCAACAGTGGAGAAGAGTTCCTGTAAAAAAAACAAAAAAAAACCCTATTATTTCTCTTACATCTTGATTCCCAGAACTTTTTTTATGGGAAAAGACACTGCATGCTAGAATCCAGTCCCACGCATGTTTTGCTCATAGAAATTAGCAAACTTTTTCAACCCTTTGGAGTATGTGTTGTCTTACTAGGTGAAACTTTGCAATTGTCGCTCTCAGCACGCTGAGATGTGGCTCCGCTCTAATCTAGCAGCTGCTTCTGTTGAAGTGGGTCTTGGGAGAACAGTCATCCAGAAAGCATGTAACTCATATCAGGTCACTGGAGGATCTGGTTCTATATACTTGTGAAGTATCAAGATCCCAACCCTTCCTAGTGACACAATAAAACTTTTAAGTCTGTAAGTTACATTTAAATTCAAATTCTCCAAACAACATATTTAAATCTGGAGTCTAACTTTTAACAAAAGTGGTCCTCAACTACAAGAAATAAATTCTGTTTTCTGATGATTTTTGCTGAGAAAGAAAAGCCATGGGCCTGTCAGGCTTTCCCTGTGAGTCCTCCACGGAGCTCAAACACAGCACACTCCATAGTCCTTACAGAAATCATTTCTCCCATATCTATCACATTCTGATTCTGCTTGGATCCCAAGTACATGCTTTTACAATATCGAGCAACTATGTTAATAATTGAATTCATTAGGGTACCACCGCATGCCTTGAATTGCCAATTTGCCACTTTCCCATTTACAGGAGCTTAGTGTTGCATTCAAAGGCAAGAACTACAGGAAACCAATATTTCAGGGTCTGTTTCCCATTATCACTCTTGATGTCAGTTAATACACAGTCAGAAACCACCACACAAGGCGTTTCAACCAAGATGATTTGATGCATTGGTTTCTCGGATGTTGGGGGACTGATAGAACAGAAGAGAACCTCAAGGTAGCACAGAGACAAAAGTAGCTACCGCACCTGAAACTGTGGAGAGGAGTCTGAAGACACTAAACCTAGTCTCTGAAGGGAGACAACACAATGGTAGGCTTCATATGTCAGCCAAAAGGTGATCCTTGCATGTTAAAGAGCTTTATAAAGAGGCACAAAGATGAAAGTTCCTGTGGGTGCTAGAAAAAGAAAATCTGGAGAGAAACATTTTGTTGCTATTGGGAATAGAAAGCCACCCTTAGACCAAGTGCCAGTACTGGAAAGACAGCAAGACATAAAAAGAAAATGAGTTCTCCCTTTCTGTACCTTCCAATCCACCTCTTATTGATAGATTTACAAAACACAAAATGGCAAAGGTACTGGTCGAATGTTTGTAGAGTCCCAGCCCCACTATTACAAAGCAGAATATAGCAAGAGGAAGTTGAGAGATGGTAGGTGTTACAGTTTGGGTCAAAATGTCCCTCCAAAGCCTCATGCAGTCCTGGGACGGCTTCTAGAGTTTGTGACTAATTCACGATCCAATGCTGGGATTAGGAGTGTGAGTGCTGCTGAGATTATGGGTGTGGGTGCTGCACCTGCAGATAGCCAGAGTGCAATAGAAGAAGGGAAAGAGGCTTGGCTCTGCCTCTGCTGCTGCCACCTTTTTGCTCTTACTGTTTTGCTGTTTTCCATCACTATGGACTGCTGCTTTCTGTTATGTGCCACTCTGCCTTGGAGCCACCACAAACTGTAAGTTAAATAAACCTTTCTTTCCTTAATTTTATATTACCACTATAATGTAATTGAAGGGGCTGGTGAGATAGCTCAGTGATCTGGCAAATGCAAGGACCCAAGCTCTATCCTGGCTACTGCCTGCTTACCGCATGCTGTGCATTCCTGGGCTCACCATTCCAGCCCTGAAACTAGGTATGATGGTGCATGCCTGTAATTCCAGCACTGGGGAAGCTGAGGCAGGAGGATCATTACAAGTCTGAACTGCATAGCAAGACTATGTACAAAGTAAATAAAATATAATTGAAAATTAAGTCAGGCAGGATATGTCGGGCAATGGTCACATTATACATTGATCAAGATCCATAGAAGATATAACACTGAAAGTGAATCTTAATGTAAACTGTAGGATTTAGTTAATAATAATATATTAATACTGTTTTATTGATGAACAAATGTACCACAATAATGCAAGATATTTAAAAAATTGGTTATAAGTAAGGAACTTCGTGGGATTCTGTGCTTTTTCTTCAATTTTTCTGTAAACCTATAGCTTTTCAAAAATAAAGTCCATTAATTTAGAAAGTATTTCAAAAATTATAAGGAAATATATTGTGAACACCTCTGTAGAGATAAATTTGATAACTGAAGTGAAACAAGAAAGTCTCTTGGCTCCTTAGAAAAGTTGGACTGAATAGAATCTCAAGTCCGCATCTTGTACAGCAATTAACCACTAAGAAGAATATATGCAGTGTGTTATTTGTTGAAACTGTACTTTCGATTTGATTTGAAAC
>NW_004524613.1:1929547-1967820 GCF_000260255.1 Octodon degus
ACAGCAATTAATCACTAGGAAGAATGTATGCAATGTGTTAATTATTGAAACTGTCCTACCAATTTGATTTGAAACTGTCTCATTGCTATTTGTCTCTCAATAAAATTATGGGGGAAAAAAGAAAGAAAGTCTCTTGGAAAACAAAAACTATCCAAGCTCACTTAAGAAATAGGTATTCTAGCTGGGCCTGGTGGCCTGTGCCTGTAATCCTAGCACTCAGGAAGCTGAGGCATGAGGATCACTGGGAGTCTGAGACCAGCATGGACTACACAGTGAGTTCAAGCCCAGCCTGGACTGCATAGAGGGACTCTGTCTCAAAAAAACAAAAAAAGCGTTTATCTAAATGCTTGAAACTATCTCAGAAGTCTGTTGTATTTCTAAAACTGCGGCCTTTCCCCGTCAAGATACTGCTTGCTTTTCCCAGCCATCTTTCTTTCTGCTTTCCCACCACCACCACCACCATCACCTTAGAGTGAGGCAGCCAGTAGGAATTGGGGGGAGTCATCCAGATTGTCCTGCTTTCCACAGCATGACTCCCCCCAAATAAAGATTTTTCTCTAGCAGTTTAGAAAGGGTCACAGATCTCTCTCATCATTGGGACATGGGTAGAACATTCAAAAATTTAAGAATATAGGTTTTTATGCTTGGAAGGAATCAGGAAAGACATTCTTTATCCTCTGTAAAAGTTTCTCCTATTTCTCTGTTTAGCTCCAGCTTGACAAAAAAAAAAAAAAAAAAGTTATAGCACACTCTTTACCAGTCTGCATAGCCTTTCCGGGTAAGGAAGTTTGGTTATTAACATGTTAGAACACACTCACCTAAAATAATGTGGAAAGAGGCCATCAACCTCCTAGGTGCTTTGTACAGCACCATCCAGAAGTCTTCATCCACCAGACATCCCTCCTGGGTCCTCCATAAAAAGCAATCAGTCCCAGAAAAGGACAATCAGCCAACTCCTCCACAGTTCATGGGAAACTTTAGGACCAAGTATAAAAGCGGAAGCAAGAGTTAAAGTAGGTGTACAAAAGCGAATAAGTAAGGTGGGACTCGGAGGCTGATTCTGAAGGTCATGTTAGTGTTCTTTCTCCCCAAGGCAGATCTGAACACTGGCATCTTCACAGGCAGCACTGAGACTGACGACAACCCTGGTGGTGTCACACGCTGCCCCTCCCCCCCGAGTTACTGTAGAGCTGCCTTTGGAAGGAGGCAGTTCTTGATGACATTGGGTAGCAGCTTATTATGTCCCATTTGAGTCATGTTATAAATGATCTTTGTCAAACTCTGCAGCAAGTCCGTTCTATTTCTGAGGTGAGTCACTTTACCTAAGGGGACCTACATGAAAGATCTGGCCTGTATATGGTCATGTGATCGTTACGTTTTACTGCCCCCAACTTCCACTGTGAATGTGCTTTGTGACTTGGGAGTTCAAACTGAGAGATTTCATCCCTGTCCTTAGGAACTGCACAGCCCAGTGCAGAGACACATAATTAAAGAAGTAGCTCAACAGCAGGCTTCTGCCAGGGGAGCGGGGCTGTGAGTCAAGGCTGGACCCTAAGGAGAGTTCTGGGGAAGCCAGAGAAGGTGTCTGATGCTGTGAATTCTTCTCCATGTCTCCAAACTCTTTCTCAAAACCCAACTTAAATCCTCGGCGTGGTCCCCTAGCGCCCTGCCAGGTGCTCCCAGGTGCAGCAGCCAACACGCTGTTTTGCATGGAAACATTTTCACAACCTATCCGCCTACAGGCCCATCCCTCTGTCCATCCTCCACCCCCACTGCGCAGAGGCCGATAAAACACTTGGCCAGGTTCAGGCTGTGCACGGTGTTCTGGACTCCTGGATCTCGTGCCGCCTGCTTCCCAAGGACCATGTGGCGTCTGCTGATGGCTCTTTCTGTCTTTGTATTCCTGCTGCAAGCAGTCTCAGGTAATCATAACCCAAAGAAGATGCAACAGCGACGGTATAAGGGGCTCTGGCCGGTGGAAATTCCAGTGTGTAGCTAGGCTCCCATACCCACATAGCTGCACAGTGCCAATGTTAAAATTGGGTCCTCCGGCAGGGAAAAGGAAAAAAATGTAAGTCAGTTATACTATTAGTGTCTCTTAGTTCACTAAAAAAGAAGCTTTGTGCTAATATCGATCAGAGACATTTTTATGCCCATATCTTATACCCTGAGCAACTACTTTAAGGATAACATATAATGTATTAACTATTGTTATCCTCCTATTATTTTGTTATGAAATTTCATTTTAACTTTTTTCCATTTTAAAAAAGTCCTTATTTTTCTGTTTTGTTTTGTTTTGTTGTGTTGTGTTTTTTATAGGGGATCAAACTCAGGACCTTGCACCTGCCAGGCAGGCATTTATGCCTTGAGCTATTTTCTATATTTAATGATAAATGTTTGAGAAAATAGATACAGTTAGCCTTATTTAAACATTATGCAATATATATATATAACATATACATCATGCAATATATATCAAAACATCATATAGTATCCCATAAATATGCATAGTTTAGGTGTTACTGTATCATCTATAAATAAATTTATTGAAAAATGTTTAAATGTTCCATGATAAATGTCCCCATTATATATTGTAAACATATGATGAATTTTTAAATAGATAAACTAAAATTTTTAAATGTTAAAAAAAATGATAAAAATTTTTTTAAAGTCCTTGGCAGGGATGGAGCCTGGGGTAACAGCAACCTTCAATGGACGGGGGAAACCCAGCACCCTGGGTTCCGTCTCCCAAGTTAGCACCTAGAGACCACGGAGAGCTTTACTCACTGCAGGACTCTTTGCAGCTTATGCTGGTTCTTGACAGTGATTCTCCAAGCACACTTCCCTGTTTTCTTGTGCTAAAAATCTTTTTAGACCTTCAAATGAAATCCTTTTAGTTTTTTCATACTCTGGGATTTAGTGAACAGGTCAGAGAAATATCTGCAGAGCTGTTATGTAGAAGATAGAACTGACTTTTTTTCTCCTTTCTGCAATGAAGATCTAAGATCTAGTAATTTACCAGTGGTATTTAAAATAAATTAAAGAAAATTAAAGAAATGATTGGCATGTTGAAATTGCTGATGACTAGGCCTGTTTTTTCCCCTTTCTTGTATGATTTTCAAGGAAAATTCCAGCATACAATCCAACTCGCATGAAAAAGAATCTAAATATTTGTTTCACAAAAGAGTTAGCGCACTGTTTACATGGCAGTGCTGTCTCTGCTTATGTAAAATCATTTGGAGCAGTTCCTTAACAGCACAGTGACGAACACTCTTGTTCAAATATATTTATATATTTGGGCAAGGATTTATATAAGATGGATGCCTAGAAATCAAATGGTCAGGATAAGGTAAATTTTTAAATTTTATTCCATTAATTCTTCCCTTATGTATCTCTCAAGATACGGCCAGCAGAAATCACTGGCTTTCGGAATTTTAAATATGGCAGTGCCTCAGTTCACAATGTTTTTTATTTGCAAACAATTTAGTTCTCAAACAGGAGCATTTGGCAAAATTTTATTCTTGTTTGCAGATTCTGCTTTGGGTGACAAATACGACCACACCGTGCTTTCTCACTCAAGCACAGACATGGCCTTTCCAAAACTGTAGGGAAAAAAATGAAGTTTGTGAACTGAGGCACCACTGTAATTCTCCAGTTGGAGTCAAAGATGCAATCAGAGGAATAAAGCGTGACCCACAAGGGACCTGTTGTGTGTGATTTGAATTCTGGTGGGAATATTGAGAATAGGAAAGAGGCACATGGGGAAGATTTAGTAAAAGTAACCATAGGTCATGGAAACTTTTGCAGGAGGTGAAGGTCTCCAGTTTGAGTGTTCTGGTAAGAGATATACAGTTAAAGCCACCCTCTTGGAAAAAAAAGGTTGAGATGAGAAAAGAAGTATAAAATCTTTCTAAAGGGCCAGCCAGATAACTCAGCAGACTAAAGCACCTGCTCAGGCAGAGCACAGAGGCTGGGTTTGATCCCCGGCACCACAAATCATGCCGGGCCCCATTCCTGGGGCGCACTGAGATGGTGATTGAGACTGGGCCTGGTGACGCATACCTGTAATCCCAGCTCTTGGGATGCTAAAAACAGGCAGATCACTATGAGTCCGATCTACATAGTGAGAACCTGCAGACCCTGTACTAAATACAAAAATAAATAAATAAAATCTTCTTTATTTTGGACAGTGCCTATATATAAGCACAAAGAATAAAAATCAACAACATCTAGGGAAACAAGGAGCTGTCTCCGTACTCTCACCAACAGAGAGCTTTTCCGATCACCACAATCCCTCCCACACTGAGCATCATGTTTACCAGTCTGCTAGGTATAGAATTCTCTAGTTCCATTGTTTCAATCTATATTTCTCCTGTCCTGTGACTAAAATGTCTGAAAGGCTTCCCTTTGAAGACCTTGAGACCTACATGATGCCAAACCCCATTGTGTTGCTACCCATGACTCTCCAGCTGGCGTAATCTACACTCATGATAGCTGCCTTATTGGTTTATTTTTTAAACTTTAAGGCAGACTCTGCCACTGGACCACTAGTTACTACCTCTGCCTGATACTCTTCCCTCTGCTCACTCTGACATCCTGTCCAAGTCTTCTGGTCACATACTCTGTATCTCCTGCCTGCTTCACTGCTCTCTGTCATGCATATCCATAACTAACTGTATCAAAACATAAAAGTGTTTCACTTTCTTCTCTTACTTGTAGTCTTATTTATTGTCTCCTGAAAAGACTAAAATATCCATGAGAGCAGAAAGTTTGGTTTGTTTGGAATGTATACAACCTCCCACATTTTGAACAGTGCCTGGTATACCATATGTACTCAACAAAACCTAATTAAATTTAACCATGTTTTGCCTTGTACATTGTGCTTAGTGCTTTTGTTAAAGAAATCCTTTCCTATTCTTATGTCTCAAAGCAATCCTGTGACATTATCTTCTAATAACTATTTAATTCAGCTTTTCATATACAGACATTCAAGCCCTGGGTGGAATGTATAGATCCACTTTTATTTTTGTTAAAACATGAGCCAATTTTCTCAGCAAGACATTCTAAATAATTTATGGTTCTTTGTGGATGTGCAGTGTCATTGCCACTGTGTGTAATCTGAACCCTCTTGTGTGTTCTCTTTTCTATTTATTCTCATGATACTTAAAAATGGCTAAGATGGTAAATTTTATATTATGTGTATTCTACTACAATTTGAAAAAAAATCATCCAGGACCAAGGATTTTAGGAAGGAGGGTCTTATATTACTATTTGAATTTCTTACCACTTAATAATTTAGTAGGGTTTTTTTCCCAAGGCTATCCCTGGAAATTTTTTAGGAATTTAGCCATTTAGTCTAGGTTTTCAATTTTTTATTATCATGCAGTTATTGATAATTCTGTTCTGTTGTTTGTAACATGCTGTATCTGTGTTTATTTCAATGTTTCATACGGTTGAGTTTGCTATCATCCTCTTTTCTCTGTTCAGCCTTGCCAGAAGTCTTCTGATTTTGTTACTTCTAACTTCATTATCTCTTACTTTTTGCTATTGTTACCTAAGTTTTATTCTTTCTCACATTGTCCAATTTCCAAATATAAAGGATTTTTCATTCTAATTGTACTGTATTTAGCTCAAAATCATAGACTGTATGATATTGAGTACCTGAAACTTACTGACTTGGGTTTTTTTAATGCCCTCTGACTTTGTTGCAGGAAGTACAGTCTATAGACTGGCAATATTGGCATAACCTAAAACTTTTGTTTTCTTTTGTGTGTGTTGGGGGGGGTGCTGGAGATTGAACTAGGGGTATTGTACTTGCCAGGCAAGTGCTTTATGCAGCTGAGCTATATCCCTGGCCCCACCTAGAACTTTGTTAAGAAAACATAAACTCAGGCCCTGCCCCACCAATCAAGTCACCTTTTAGCAGAGCCTCTGTGGGATTTATATGCATATCAGGGTTTAAGAATCACTGGCCTAATCCCCAAACAAATGAAATCTGTCCTATAGAAATACTCAGTTATAACTTCCTAGTAATGACTTAGTCCTTAATCAGGATGCAGGTACATGAGCATTTCATTTTATTATAGTCTTTACACAGATGTATTTTATATGCTCATGTATAATTAACAATAGTATGTGTCCAAATTAATTTAGCCAATGCAAATAACTCAATCACAGTTACCAGACTAGCTTCTTGATGTGGATACCTTGACACGGGCCCAGATAGCTTCATTATAACTGGCTGGAATTCCTTATGACTAGCCAGTTTGTTTTCAGTGATGTTAAAGCTACTGCTCACTTCTGACCGAAAGTCTTGTAACCATAGTCTAATTATTACCCACAATGCTCTTCTGGGATGCTGGAAACAGTCATGCCACTAAAACTGAGAATATCAGCAACTTAAAATCAGTGGTCTTTCTTTTGATTCTTTAGCCTACAGTGGTGGCAAAAAATGCCAGAACAAATCTGGAACCTGCAGGAAACAATGCAAAGATGGAGAAGCAATAAAAGAAGCTTGTAGACACCATCGCATGTGCTGTGTTCCAGCTAGCAAAATCCGCGGCCCAGAATCCTTGGACAGGCAACTTCTTAAGACAAATCCTACCATTTGGTCTGATTTACCAGCAGATATTATTGATGTGATTATGACAGTACCTGCTACCAACTACTTTGAAGAAAACATCTATGACTGAAGCACAGACACTGACAGGGAATGGGAGCTCAGACCTTGATCCCGGGGGCTCTCACTTCACGACTGCTCAGTGCTATTCACCAATGATCTCAGAACCATGGACGAGGTCATAGAGTTAAGGTACTAGAAATACCTCACGACTCACCCTTACCTCCCACCACTGTGTAATTCTAGATAAAAACAGCTGTGCAAAAGTCTAAAGTGCTCACTACTTCCCATGACAAATTCTTCAATGCTGTTCTTAAAATGCCCAATAGTTTCCACAAGATTTAACCCCTTTTTAGTGTTCCTGTGTACAGGTGACCAATGCACAGCCCCAGTCACTTAGTTAAATATTCAAACACTGATCTTTCCCTGTGTCTTCTGTCTTCCAAAAGTATTATAGGATACCAGGTGTATTCCTTACGTGTATCCTGCCTTCTGATGAAAATATAACTGGTCAAAATAAAAATTCTAAATCTTTGCATTGATGAGAGTAGCTGTGCTGATATTCAAAAGCTTTCTTTGTAGAACAGCAGACACTTCTCGTGCAAGCATCCAGTTTCCTGCTAACTTTGGCCCTGACATCCATCTTATCTCTCACAGTAGGAGATGCGCTGACGCAGAAGGTCTGAGCTGAGAGATTCCTTTGTCCCAGTTGCTACAAGATTGAAATGGAAACAATTGAAAGGCTGCCTCCATACTTCTATTTCCTTAGCCCACCCTGATCACATGTGGAGCTTTATTTATCACCCTCTGATAGCACTGAAAATATCTTGTCCCCTTCACAATGGTCCACACACATAACTATAGCAGACCTAATTGCTACAAATGTTCTAAGCTGGTCCATTCCAAGACCTAGAAAAACCATTCACTCTATTTCCACTAATAATGATTATTAGAGATTCCTATACTAAGATATTCCTGCATCTCCTAGAAGTATTTCCCTAACCACTGTCTTTAAGAGCTCCTCCTACATCAGGATATAACCCAACACTTCTGGCCAGTGCCAGAGTACCACGCAGACTACACCACAGACCTGGCATTGATTTTTCCTCCTTGGTCAGTCAATCATGGAAATTCTACACGACACCACTAGAGTATGATGGAGAAAGGGAAAAACAGGAATGGCTACCAAAAGCCACTGAGCTGCCTGCTCCTGTAACTCATGCTTTCTGGGCCTGCTAAGTCTCATTTTTGAACATATAATTTCCACCTGACACTGGAATGCTTCTTCACAATTCTCATCTTATTATTCAAGAGTCTACTTTTAAAATGCCCAATTCATAATGGGAAAGTCAGGCCTTGTGAACTTTATTTCTTCAAACCTGCTAACTATTCTGACAATTGATAAGTGAGAGTCTTTGGAGATCTCAGTCTATGGCATATTTTTTTTTCTGGCCTTAATTTATTGTGCACTCTTTCCCCGGGTGTTTTTTGATTTGATGTTCTGATTTGCTCATTTTCACTTAGAAGTTTATTCAAGTCAATTAGTTGAGTCTTCAGTTAAAGATTTACTCCATCATTTACTTCTGTCAGAAATCTTGGCACTACAATCTTAAGTCAACTTTAAACTAGATTATTGGTTCAGTTGTTTTTTTTTTTAACCACCCATATACCATGAAGTCAGGCTGAGATGCTAATAAAGGTCAGTTTGAGGTTGCAAATTTTCAGTGAAAATTTTTTTCTAAGGACCAAATTTTAAAATAAAGCAATATTCCTTACAGCATCTGTTGAAGGAGAGAAGGAATGTGTAACTGGTTTGTCCTTACATGTGTATGTCACACTTTTGGGACTAGGGAATATGTAGGATTCTCCTACTAGGGCAGCTCACACCTTTTCAAACTCTAGGCACTGCCTCCCTTCCTCTGCCCCATTCTACCCACCCCAAAGTAAAAGCACCCAGAACTCAAATTCACCTAATTCAAACACATGTCTTCAAGACAAAAGCCAGTTTTACCTACTGCCATCAAAAGAGAGTCTGCTTGCACCTGGCCTTGATGTTCTTGGCCTTACTTTCTTGCAAAGTCAAGAATGCTAGGGACTGGGGAGATGGCTCAGTGGAATAAGTGCTTGCCTGGCAAGTGCAAGGACCTGAGTTCAATTCCTGGTTCCGAGAAAAAAAAAAAAAAAAGATTAAGATGTTTTGTTGCATATTTTAGTGAACTTATTTTTAGAAACTGTTCTCAATAACAAGGCCACCTGGGTTCTTAGACCAATATCATTCCCGGAACACAGGGTTAGAACCAGGACTTTTCTCTAGATCTTAAGCTTTGTTGTATGAGAAGGTGGGCAGCAGCATAGGAGGAAGGGGGAAAGATTATCATCAAAGGATGAAAACATTGCTAACTCTAAACCTAAAATGCTAAAACAATTACTTCCTGAAATTTAGGAAAACCATACTGACCAGGCTTGGGCTCATTAAGCAGAGCAGACTGTTGAACCTCTGTAGCATTTGGTAGGAGCATTTGAGGATGAAGTTGTGTTGCTTACAGACATGGGAATGGGTCAATCATGGTGCGCGAGAAATTCAGAGATCATTGGAAAATGATTTGAAAGCATATTTCTGTCACTGACAATGAGTTATTAGAGCTGTGTTCATTCAAGACAGTTGTCATTGATCAGAAAAAAAAGTGTAAAAGACTTTATTTGTTAACATAGCTATAAAACTAACAGTTTTCCCCTAGGAATATGGAGGGTGTTTAATTCTCAGAATAGAAGAGTAACCTCAAAGGACTGTAAGAGCACAAATGGAAAAAGAAGCCCCACAGGTAAAAGAGGAGCCTAACAGTTAGGGAAACAATGAATGAAGTCACAAGTTCAAGGTGGAAATGCTGTCCCGAGGCAGAGTGAGGCACAAGTAGAACAACATCCCACAACTTTCTGAAAGGGGCTCCACTGATGGCTTGGGTATAAGCCAGTTCTGTAGAATAACCAGAGAAAAAAGCAAATTATAATGACAGTCAGAGGAGCAGAGAAAGACAATGGCCCAGGGTAAATATTCTCCTTTTGACAAAATTTTCAATTAAAGAAAGAAAAAGAAATAAGATACTAATGGAGCATAAAATACAAAAATAAAATTAGAATCTTATGTTAAAATCTGGTATTGGTTGTAATTGCAGGAGTAATTCTTTTAAATTTTCAGGAATGAAAGGACCTTAACAATAGTGAATAACAACAGTAAATAATATTCAAGTTCCTGGGACCTGGGGAGATAGCTCAGTAGTGTAAGCACTTGCCTGACAAGTGCAGGGTCCTGAGTTCAATCCCTGGTACCACAAAAAAAAAAAAAAAAAAAAAATCAAGTTCCTCCTGCAATAATCATCAAACAGAGACCCAAGCCACACCTTGAAACTTTGATAAGACAACATGCTCCACACTTTACCAGTGCTGTTGGTAGGAAGGTCCTCCATGTGTTAAGCCAAACATGTCCACAAGCTTCCTCCCCACTGCTCTACACATCCATCCCACTCGGCCTAGGACCTGTCTAAGTCCTGCAGGGCTCTGCCTAATCCTGTCCACTTTCTCTCCCATCTTCCCTGGCTGGTCTGGTCCTCTTGTTCATCACTCCAGATCTCTGCCACAAGCTACAGTAAGACCTCTTACCCTGCAGAACCCAATCTCTCACTGTGGTTTCCAGGGAATAAAAGACAGAAAACAGTGGCAGGTGCATGAATTTTAATGAAGGAGGCTAACAGCAGATCTAGGTTCCCAGAAAGTTTGAGGATTCTGGTGGCCAGGACTCAAGGTATTTGGGGCCAGTGGTTCCCATAGGACCAGCCATCATTTGCCTCTGCGCCAGTAATGCTTATCCTCATGTAGGACTGGAGACAGCACGGTTGATAATTTCTGCAGTGGTAGTAGGGCTGCTCATTCTTTTTGCAAGAGGTTCTACAGATGCCACTGTTGCCCATGCATCGAAGAGGATGTTTTCCTGGCCAGAAAAAATAACAATAATACTAATTAGTCTCCACTTAGCAATGACAGGGATAGGATAAGTTGGGGAGCTAAAGGTCAATGGCAACTTCCACTTCCAGAAAAATATGTCTCTGGCTGTACCACCCTGAACGCGCCCGATCTCATCAGAAAAATAGAGTAAATGTTCTTCTCTGTACTTTTCTCTGAAGTGGAGTTTAAAGCACATAGAAAAAATACAAGACTACTCAGTAAGGTGGAATAAAGAAGGCTGACCAGGCAGAGATCTCAGGACACGAAGAAGGACAATCACAAATTCCTTCGGTTTGTTTCTGCCTCATGTATCCCAAACCCATTCTTCCATGCTGGCTGTCTACCTACTAGGACTTTGTTTTGAGGAGCGATCAGTGTCTCCCTGAATATGGCAGCTGGGTTCTCAGTTGCCTTCACTGTTGAGCCCAAACTTTTGAACCTGCCATTCCAAGTCCTCTCACTCACTCCATGAATGATTGCCAGCACCCAATATTGTTGAGTCTTTAATTTGGCACCTAGCACAAAAAGATTCTCTGCCCAACTGGGTTTAACACAAAACCAAATGTGTACTTAAACACACAGCATGAGATCCCTGCATGAATAAAAGTGGTGCCCTCCCTTGTTTTTATCTAGAGCATATGTGTGGCCTAAGGAAATATCTTTACCCCTTGTGGCTTGGGCAAGAAGGAAAAATGAATTATCATTGTCATCTGTAGTTAGTTTCTGCATGCTGGCATGCAAAGTAGAGGCTGAACACAGCTTCAGCTATATCAGCAGGCCACCCATCAGTCTCAGGCAAGGTCCAGCACAGGCCCAGGCCCAGGTCCTCCAGCTTTGTAAAGGTCTTCTTCCAAAATGCTTCTACACCCACCATGTCAGCCCTCCCCACAGACAAGCATACCCTCTTTCCATCCTTGGCACCCCTCAACCCACTAGGAGGAAAAGAAAGAGCCCAAGAAGCCTTTAAGAAGTAAAAGCTGCTGTGTGGGCCCCACCCCTGGGCACGCTGAGAGGGCAAATAAGACTAGGCATGGTGGCACACGCTTGTAATCTCAGCACTTGGAAGGCTGAAAACAGAAGAATCACTATGAGTCAGATCTCTGTAGTGAAACCCTGTAGACCCTATACTAAATACATAAAAAAAAAAAAAAGTAAAAGCCAAGGGCCGGTGAGATAGCTCAGTGGATTAAGCATCTGCTTAGGCAAGCGCAGAGAGAGGGATTCCACCAGCCCCACCCCTGGGCATGCTGAGCAGGAGATGAGTCCAGGCGTGGTGGTACACGCCTATAATCCCAGCACTGAGGAAGCTGAAAATAAGAGGAACGAGCTGTGAGTTGTGTAGTGAGACCCTGTACCAAATACATAAATTAAGAGAAAAAAAAAAAAGAAGTAAAAGCCAAAGTCACATCCCTTTCTATCACGTCCCCTGGAGATGAGGTCCCTTCCCATCTTCCTTGAGGAAAAGAGTCAGTCTGCATTGAAAGGAAGGATGGTGAAGCCAGACTGAACATGGTGCAGAGGCTACTGCATCCCAGAAGGAGATTTCACAAATTCCCAAACTAACTCTCAAGACTTGTCAGGGGCTTTTCATCTCCTCATACCCACGCCCCCGTTGACTCCATGTCATTCAGGGCCACTACTCTCTGTCTTACCCACAACTACTTAATGCCATCTTTGACATTCTCTCAGCCTGCTCTCCAAAAGCAAGGAGAACCACTGTTGATCCCAGCATCATCTCTAACTATGAATGTGGGCCACTTTGCCTCCCTCTTAAGCCTCAATATCTCCATCTGGGAAATTGGAAAATAAGGAAAGAGTACCTGGGATCCTCTCGGCCCTGAGGGCTATGGAGAATGAAGGAATTTTGGGGGTGATGCCTTCTCTTCAAGAGGAATAATCTGAGAGAATTTTCAAAATGTGGTAAGCCCAAAGACTCAAGAACATGGACAAGTGTCATCTCAAGCCTTCTTATGGCTCAGTGGAGAGACCTGAGCCCTTTTCTTGCCCCAGCGATTGCCTCTGGGCGTCCAGTGTTGAGCACAGAGGAGGCTCTTAATAAATGGTATCAGCCAAATGAGGAGACGACTCCTCATTCCAGGGCACGAGTGGGTAGAGGCTGAGCTTCTGTGTGTGAACATTTCAGTGCCAGGCCCCAAGCTGCAGGGAGTCCTGGGCCCTTCATAGACCACCTTCCACTCTGCGAAGCCTGTGTGTTTCAAGAGCAAGTTAGTTGAGAAACAAAAAGACACAAGGACTTGAGAAACACCCAGGTGCTCCTCTGCACCCTTCTCTGCAGAGGTCTTCTGCTCCTTCAAGCCCAGAGGATCCCAACTCATTCTGGAACCTGGCATCAGCCTTCTCTACCCATACCGAATCCATTAGTGCTGTCACTAGTGAAGTCACCATTCACCTGCCAATTGATCAAGAAGTACTCTCTAAATACTAGCATCCGTGCATAGGTTGAGCTTAACCCCAAGCAGAGAGCTATAAAGAAGCTCCTGTCAGAACCCTAAGGGTTTCCATTTAATAATCGAAAATGTTTGGAAGTCTGGTAGGAAAGAGACAATGACTCAAATAATTACCCAATAACATGATATATAGCATAACTCCTTCAAAGTGACAGTTTGTGAAGCCACTCAGAACTCAGTTGAGAAAAGAAATAACCTACAAAGATGAGCTCAAAATCTTGGGCAGAAATACACACAGAGGCTCATATATCATATATGATATACTTATACATTAAGAATACTTAAATGCTGTGACTCAAGCTAAGGAATAAGATAAATTAAATATGTTCTATTCCTTCCTGTGAGATAGTCCTTGTACTGACCAGAGATATCACATTAGAATTTACAATTCTTGGATTTCTCAGACTTCATGCAGAAACCAGGCAGCACAGGGGCAGCTGGCCCAGCCTCACTTCTCTGGCAACCCAAAATCTGTCCCAAGCAGGGAGGAGCCATAGCTGTAGATGCAGATATAGATGCAGACACTCCAGACTGGACATCAAAGCCCTGCCTAGCACCCCTGAAAACAGGAATGTCTTTGGCTCTTCTATCTAGGGGTGAACACACAGCCAGACCAACCTTCCAGGGGAGAATCTTGGAGACAAGCCCATGGAAGGAGGCATAGGGGTTGAGCACCCAAATCCCTGAAGAAAAAAAAAATTGTTTTGGACAAATGAGGCCCAAAGGATGAGTGTGAGATAGTAAAGCCTGGGAAGACACTCAGGTCTCTAGATTTCCAAGCAGGATTTCTAAATGTTCTCCATGAGTTATTCTTCTCCAAGGCTAAGTTATCTGTTGAAAGGAAATGGGCTTCTGCCTCTCCAGCTTCTAGCATAGTCAGAAAACATGCAGCACATATTCAGTAAATATCTAAATAAATCAATGAACAATCACATCACCTAACATTTATTGAGAGCTTAGTATATACTGGACACTATACACTATTTCTTTTCATTCTTAACTGTATCCTAAAGTAGATAATACTATTTCTTAGTTTTCCAGATGGGGAAGCTCAAGTCTGGAGATATATGAATGAGTAAATTAATCCATAAAACAATATAAAATGAATAATGAACAGATTCATATATTCATATGGAAATGGATACATTTGCATGCTTTGGCTTTTTTAGCATATAAGAATCCTCTGACCCCTGGGGCTTTGGCCTTCGAGAATGAGAAAGCGTGTGAGCTGATCTTTCAGGAAACCTAGAACTTGGGCTCTGCTCAGCATTCCACATCATCCCTGTGCACTCCATGCACATGGACCAGTCTCCAGTCCCAAGATTCCCCCACTTTCCGTGTACCTGAGGTGGCTTTAAATCTCACAGATTCGCCTTAATCCCTTCAATGTACCCCTGACCCAATCCCTTGTTGGGTTGGATGAAGAACCATCTTCAAAACTAAAATTATAGCCGGGCATGATGGTGCACTCCTGTAATCCCAGCTACTGAGAGAGAGAGAGAGAGAGAGAGAGAGAGAGAGAGAGAGAGAGAGAAATCTGTAATCATCTCCCCTTTCCAGGGCCGGTCTTAATGACCTCTCTCTCCTACCACTTAACCCTGTCCTGTTACTTCCCTTCCCTCAATCCACTTTGGATATCATTCTTCATGATTGATAGATACAAGAAATACATTTGTGAGTTTAATGAAATATGGAAACAAAGAACAGAGAGTAAAGTCATTTCTACTTGTGATTTCCATTTGTGTGTGTGTGTGTGTGGGTGTGTGTGTGTGTGTGGGTGTGTGTGTGTGTAATTACATGAACTTTATAGGAGTGGTCTAGCCAAGGTCTCTATCAATTGTTATTGGCTGGATTGTTCAATTAGGACCATTTACAATCTCAGCAGTACAGGGTGTGGTCTTCGTCTTCTCTGCACTTGCCAGCACTGCCCATCCATCCAACATTGTGTTTTGGGCACAGAAACAATCATTAAGCAGATTATATTCACTCATGTGGGGAGACAAGAGGAAGCAGGGAAGTATGAGAGGGGTGAGAGAGAAGGGAATCAGTGAGTAATGGTGGACACAGTCCCAAGAAAAGACATTGCGAGGGGAAAGAAAGAGGACAATTGTTCCAACTAGAAATTCCAAAGTTTTCAGGAAAGTCTTTCTCAGGAGAGCATTTCCACCCTTCTATCATTTTATTCCCCACCTTCCTACTCCTTCTTTCAGAATCAATGTAAGTGCTAATAAAGTTTTCACCAAATAAAGGAGCTTATGAATAGTGTCTGCCTGTAATTTAGGAAAAGGAAGAGATTCACTCACATTGCAACTGACCCAACTCTTTACGAAGAGCCTGACTCTAACAGAAGCCTAACCAACCTCAGCTCCAACCACAACCCCATCTGCAGCCTTCCTTGACCCCATCTTCACCTGATGCAAACTCAAAACCCGGTCAACTCCCAGTCTTACTCACAGAATGGATCCTGAACCCCAACTCCAAGCCAAACTCAAATATGATCAAGTCACTAGCCACAAGTCCCAGAGCCACCCATCAATAATGTGAACCTAAGCACCCTGCACCACTGGGCACTAACTCCCACCCTGAATTCATGCCAAATTTAATGCCCAACACTGGTTCCATCCAAGCCAAAACCTCATCCCCACTCCAACTTTCCCATGCCATCAGCAAATCCCAGCTCGTCACCTCCAGCTCACCCTCATTCCCCTAACTATTCCAACTCCAAGGTTTCTCCCATCAAAACTCACCCCCAACCTTCAATCTAATCTCCAACAAACCCCCAACTTGCACCTAATCCCTCAGCCCCAAGCACCCTCAAGGACCCACCAGGATGCCATCCCTGCCCTTAAATGTCAGGTGCTTCAAACATTTATCATCCCACCAGTTAGCAAAGAATCAGGGAGAAATGTTAATGTGATATGATCCCGGGAAAGCTGCGTGAAATGAGCAAGGGCTGGAATGCTGCCTCCAGTGAGGGAGCAGAGGCAGGGTAGATGCCAGGATCCCAGGCCCTTGAGAGATCCCAAATTACCTGGCATCACTGGTTCCATGGCCAGAATAATGGCTAGAAACAAGAAAAAAAGCTTCATGGCTTGCAAGCCCTGGGAGAAGGTAGTAGCTGAGCTGCAAGGTTTAGAAACAGTTTCCTCCAGTGGGGTTGAGCCTTTTATCAGCAGGGACACAGGCAGTGAATTAGAACAGGAGGGGATTCGTACAAGGTCAGCCAGATTAGGGACAAAGTGTAACAGATGTCTCTGCACAGCAGAAAACGGCTGTGTGGGAAATCGGCCAGCACCTCGGCAAGAGGAGGCTCTCCCTCCTAGTAAGGAAACAGGGAGATTAAGGCCATTTGGCCTTCTGAGAATCACAAAGGAATGAGATCATTAGTTAACACATAAACATATGTCATGAAACATTTAATTTTAAAAAAAGTATGCTCAGCTTTCTGACATAAGAATATACATGTTCATCTTTCTGACTCTTGAACTTGCCAATCCTGTTCCCACTTCAGGGATTTAGCATTTGTCCTGGGTTTCCCTATAAAGCTCATCTTTCCTGTCTTCCCACAGACATCCCTACCACTCACTCCACCTTATCTCAAATACTTCCCCTTGGAGTGGCTTTGGCCAGTCACTCTAAGTGACAGTACTCCCACCTGCAGCCACTCTGGTCTGGATCAGAGTAGGATTTTGTGATCTTCATAGATTTATGTTTAATCTTATTTCTTCATATAATGTTAGAAACTTGGCTTAGGCTGTGGGTTGGAGAAGGTCTCAGTGTGTCCCCAAGTGTCATGTGCTGAAAGCTTAGACCCCAGTACACACATGTGAAAAGCTGATGGACTTTTTAAATGGGCCTACTTTAAGGTAATCAGGCCATGGAGTTATGGGCTTGGAAGAAACAAATGTATTTCCCAAGAAATCCCAGTTAGTTCCCAAGAAAGTGAGTTGGGGCTGGGGGTGTAGCTCAGTAATAGAGTACTTGCCTAGCATGCACAAAGCCCTGGGTTCTATTCATAAGCACCAACATAAGAGAGACAGACAGACAAGAAGGAGGAGGTGGGGACAGACTGATTCCAGCCATGGTTCTGGAGAAGCCAGACAAGGGTCATACATCTGCCAGAACTTAAACAAGAGACTGTGAAAGGTAGTGATGAAAGAAAGAAGAGAATTCATTAAATGCCTACTCCATATGAGACTAGATCTTGGTTTCACACTGATTTAGATTGGGGCATTGGCCCTGAGGCTTGTTACCTGTGGATCTTAAATTAAATGCCCTGAGCTTCCTATAATAAAATACAAATCATAGCAGTGTCTAATTTAAATAATTGGGGTAAATTTGATAAAATGTTTGAGAAACTTCCCGACACTAGCAGGAGCTGAGTTATTACTGTCGCATTGATTCCTGTTACACTGTGATGATCACACATATCACTATTATCCTCAAACAATTCTGAGAAGTGAAAATTATAAACCTCCAACTCATATAGGACAAAACTGAGACACCGCTAGATAAAGGGAACTGTCTGAGGGATTCCTGGGCGGGAAACTTTAATGGGAAATTAAATTTTCATAGAAGGCCAGAAAAATAGTTATTAGGCAGCTGTGTCTGTGAGAACTTGAGACACTGGGGTGGGGCCATGAGACCCAGTTACCTGTGGGGACCTAGGGTCATGCTCAGGGATCAGGGTCCAGGGTTATAAGACGTTTAGACAGGAATGTGACCTAGAACAAAACCACTGCGCAGCCCATGTTGAAGACAATTAGCAGGTCAGAGGCAGGAGAGGGAAGACTCGTAGAGGCTGTTTCATGTCTCTGAATGAAATGACAAGGACTGGACAGGAGTTGGGACACAGCACATTAACACAAATAGACATGCCTTCCCAGTCCTTGTCGTGGTCCAGGAAGTTTATATTTGTAATCCCATAGAAAAGTTATTGGAATTTTAGTGAGTTGATTCCTGTGTACCACTTCCAGTGCAACCCATGGTGAGAATGAAGACACTCAGGCATATTTGTAGTTGTGGGGAGCCAAGGGGTCCTAAGTGCAGCCACAATGATGGCTATCTGGAACAAAGGCCTCAACCCAAGGCTAAACCTGGATTTTATTAATCTGTGAAGAAGGGAGTGGCTCTGGGATGAATGACTATGAGAATGGTGGGAAGTAGGGGAATGCCATGAGCTGGGTTAGGTAGGAGGAATGAAATCACCTTTGCAGTATGCAGAGATAAGATATGCAGAAAGGGTGATCTGTTCGATTGGGATAGCATCTAATGTTTTGGGGTCATTGATTCAGCTCTGATATGTGATCTTTTATGCCCTGGGAAGTCATAGCCTCTATCCCAGCCAATAGTATGGAGCAAACTCTGGAACTATGGGGTGAAGTGACACTGCAATGTCATCTTGTTTTAAAGACTACACATCATCACCTTGGCTGGACTGACTTGCATTGTTTAAAGACAATGGAAGGGATAAGGAAAAGTCCTAGCCAGTTCTGTGCATATCAGTACATGAAAATAGAGCCAGGTCTAGCCAAATTGGAGATAGTTGACTATCTCCATTTGGAGATAGATGACTCTTCTCCCAAGGAGAGTCATCCAGGTGGTTCTCAACAACAAAGGAAGTAAGAGAAGAAAGACATCATGGAACGCTGGAGTCCTCCAGAGAAACCCTCCCCACTGAGCTGCCAAGCAGTCACAGTACCCAGCTAAGGAGCACAGACCATTCCAGGCTTGGAGACAGGTGTTCACTGTGCTGTTTTGGTCCATCTGCATAGCACTACACTAAGAAAGCACAAATTCAGGAGGGCAGGCACTTTGCCCAAGTGATATATGACATAATCCTGGATTTGCCTTTTTTTTTTTTTTTTTTCAGAACGGGGGATTTAACTCAGGTCCTTGCATTTCCCAGAGAAGCGCCTTTTCCACTGAGCCATCTCCCCAGCTCATAATCCTGGATTTGAATGCTGGTCTGACTGGTCCCCAGACATGAGGCTTCTCATGATAACTATCTTTTCCTGGGAAGCTGTGCCTAGCTAAGTCAGGAGGCCAGAAGCCTCTGGGGAGTCTCACCTCAAAGAATTTAAAAGTTTTTGCAGCAAAAGTATGAAAGTAAAATCAGAAAAAAATTGTGGCCTTTATTTTTTAAAACAGATTTATTGAATATATACCATCAAACTTATTCATTAAGTACAAATTCCATGATTTTTAGGAAATTTAGAATTATACCACCATCACTATAGTTTAATTTTTAGAATGTTCCATCACTCCCAAAATACCCCTAGTACCTGTTTGCCACCCCTGTCAAGTCACAGCTCGGGCTGAGGTGGGAGCTGCCTACCTGGTGTTCAGCACAGCACCTGGCAGGGAGTGAGAGTCCAATCGGTACATCTCAGTGCCAGTGTGTGGGAGGAGGGTGTGAGTGCCTCGAATGGACCTGGCCTCTAGCCTCAGCTCCCCTGGGGGCTGGAGAAAGGAGTCAGAGTCTGAAGATGTCACTGTGGCAGGGCCTGTGAGCAGGACTGGAAAGCTGAGCTTGTGCTCAGGCAGGCAAGCCAGGGGTCAAAAAAGAACCAGGAAGTCCATACAGCCCTTTCATCTCAGTGGGACCGAATGTTTTGCATCATCCTCAAGAGGAAGATTTTATTGCAGACTTGAGCATTAGTTTGAATTGCACTTGGTCAGCCCTGTAAGCTTCTGGATGTTTGAAGTCACAAGTTGTTACAATCTATATTCTACAGTTAGCCTTCTATGTTACCCCATAAAAGTCACAGCCTCTTTGAACATGTTTCCTTGACTACAAATGGAAGGTCTAATACTTTGTAGACATGATGTGAGGATTAAATGAGTGACTAGAGATGAAGCACTTAGAATAAGTGGGAAAGAGATAAGACTGGGGAAACAGCCCATAGGGAAGGGGGTAGGCCTTGTCCAGAAAGCCAGCTGGGTCCACTTTTGCTGCACAGAATCTCTGGGACACACACACCAGATGAGAACAAGCTGTAGCCCCGGACTTCTTTACTCTCCCACTCAGGTACAGCCTGGCCTGGCCAATTCTGAAGACCAAACACCACCCACCTCCTCCAGTTGTGCAACTGTATTTTTAAGTTCTTTTTTTATTTTTTATTTTGTTGAGAAACAAATAGCAATAAGACAGTTTCAAAACTGATTAATAGGACAGTTTCAATAATTAATACATTGTACATTGTTATCTTCTTAGTAGTCATCCATACTACAAGATGCAGACAGGATATCCTGTCCAAACACTATTAGTACAAATCTTTCTTCTCATTTAGTTAAGCAAAAGTAGCTGTATATCTATCCTAACTATTCTGCATATACAGATACAAAATGGTCCTTCCTTTGTACCCCTTCTTTGCTTAGTCATATCAGAAATGGGTATTCTATTGGCATCTAAATACTACAGGTGCATGAATTCAGCAAAACAATCCAACACAGTCTAGTCCACAATAGTAGTGGGTTATCTGCAGAAGTTGTTGACTGGAGCCTTTCACAGCTTTGCATATTAATACGGCTTTACTTTATATACCTCATTTTTATACTTTTCTGCTGGATGGTTAAGACCAAGATAAAGCAAGACCTGTATAACAAGAATTGTAACTTTTGTATCTGATAAGGTCGTCAAGTCCCCTCAGGATTTATCCTGTAACCTTGTACCACAGGTTGCAGATCCTTTGTCAGTGTCAGCCATGTGGATAAGTCATGGCCATTGCTTGATCAATTTGCTCTCTGTGAAAGCCTGAGGTCAAAATGGATTAAAGATCTAAACATTAAAACAGAAACACTAAATCTCCTGGAAGAGAAAGTAGGAGGAACTCTTGAAGACATAGGGGTAGACAAAGAGTTCATGAACAAAAATCAAATTGCATAGGTAATATTTGAAACAATTAACAACTGGGACCAACTCTTATTGAGAAGTTTTTGCATGTCAAAACAAATTACCAACAAAGTGAAAAGACAATCCATAAATTTTAAAAAATCTTAACTAATAAGCACTCACACAAAAGTCTGCTCTCTAGAATTTATAAAGAACTAAAAAACATTAAGGCCCCTAAATTTAAAGACCTAATCCAGAAATGGGCATCCGAGATGAACACACACTTCTCAGAGAACAAAATTAAAGAAACAAATAAATATATGAGAAAATGCTCTACATCACTAGCCATCCATGAAATGCAAATTAAAACAACACTGAGATACCATCTCACCCCAAAAAGAATGACTATCATAAAGAAATCAACCAACAACAAATGTTGGAGAGGCTGTGGGGGAAAGGGAACCCCTTCTCCACTGCTGGGAATATAGACTGGTGGGAATATAGGCTGGTGCAACCATTATGGAAATCAGTGTGGAGACTCCTTAAGAAACTAGGACTGGAAATCCCATTCAAGCCAGCTATCCCTCTGCTGGGAATTTTCCCAGAGGAATGGAAAACATCATATCATAGTGATATATCTGTACCTATGTTTGTAGCAGCACAATTTGTGATAGCCAAATCTTGGAAACAACCAAGATGCCTGTCACATAAGGAATGGTTGAAAAGGATGTGGGTTTTTTTTTACAATGGAGTATTACTCAGCTATAAAGAATGATAAACTCAAAGCCTTCATATTTAAGTGGATGCCACTTGAAGATATACTTATAAGTGAAATAAACCAGACCCACATGTGTAAATATCATACATTCTCCCTAGTATAAGAACCCAAAAGAGGAAATACAAATAGAAAGATATAACACAATTAAAAGGAAAGTGAGAACTTGAGGATTGGACAATGAGGAGAGGGCAAGAAGAAAAGCTGGGAAACAGAACAGGGACAAAGCCATACATTTATATGCACAAGATGGGCAAGGCAGTGATCCTGAAAAACATCAGCAGGTTTTTGAAACTAACAGTTAATTGGTAGGATTCTCACCCTGACTAACTATACATACTGATACCTGTGAACCAAGCAACTGCACTGAAAGTAGCAATGTGTAATAGAAGGGTCACGCTTAGAATGCCTGTCATTCTGGTCTTCTAAATACATACTTCTTGGGGCTGGTGAGATGGCTCAGTGGTCTAAAGCACCTACTTAGAACAAGTTCAGTAAAGCACAGGGACCCTGGTTCAATCCCCCAGCACCACATGCCAGCCAGCCCCGCCCCCTGGTGGGCTGAGCTGGCCACACACACACACACACACACACACACACACACACACACAAATAAATAAATAAAATTAAAATAAAATAAAATAAAATAAATAAATAAAAAATAAATACATACTTCTTGTCATGACATACTAATTATTACCATACTGTCTCACAAGTAAAAATTTTTTAATGGGTAACAAATGAAAAAAGACACAATAAAAAGAAAAAACATGTCACAGGATTGTACTGCTACAATGCTGTATATGGTTAGATTTCTAAATTTCTGTGTAAAATATGTAATTGTTTATTCATATTCTTTAAATATTTTTCATTTTTAAAATTTTTATCTCCATATTCTATAGGGACTTAATGTTTAATATATCAATACTTGATTGAAAATACCTGTTCCATGTTATGCCTAAGATGTTTGATATTTAGACAGATAGTGAAGTTAAACTCAACTGCATATATTGTAGGGTAATAATAAGCTTCTCTTCTGCAGGATTTAACAACCTAAGTTTGCAGACCAAAAATTAAAGAAATAGAAGGGCTGCAAGGACAGCCAACATTTTGACCATAGCCTTTCAAGGTCAGTGAAGACTCAGGACATAGTAGAACCTATACTGTACATCATGTAACACAGTTGTGTCCCAAATTTTCTGATCGAGGAGATTTTGGGGCCACAGAGCAACATGATTGATGACGTAAGTGTGCCTAAGGAGAGTCACCTGGTGAAAACATTATCTCAGGTTTCTTAAGAAACCACCCACACCTGATGCCTGAATCCCACAACAGCAAATGGAGGGAATTATGCACTGGTTATCAAGTTCCCAGGAAGGCTCTGCACAGATCTGGACTTATGCCTTTCTCATGGCCTCCATCAACCTACTGCATTAATAATAAGGAAGCAAAAAAAATAACAGCTGTAAAATTGCATCCTCTTAAGGACAACTTTTGCTTCTGCTCACTCATGCCATCTCCTCATCTTCCAGCTAGACCCTGTGGCTTGAGGGAAAAAATATCTGAAGGCCAAGACTTCATGAAAGTGGGGTCAGGATATTGTAGAGGGGCTGGATTCTAAACAAATCCTCCATGTGAGCACATTTCCAAGTGTGTCCTTTCCAAGCAGTGTTGCAGGGAAGAAACATACTAATAGGGAGTAGCTCATCTACAATTCTTTAAAATAGAAACCAAAATATTAAGAGCCACCACCACACTCAATGTTCAAGGAAATTCTGTTTTTATTCATTTACTTCAATCTCAGTTGCATGACACCACTTGCACAAAGCTGAGTTTCATTTCATCTTCTGCTTCATCCTTTCGGAGCCTCATATCCCTAAAAAAAGAGGGTGGACCTGTTCCCCACCCAGCATGCTTTATTTCCCTCACTCCTCATGATCAAGATATTGAAAAAATGATACAGTTCTCTTCCTTGGGCCGATCTGGGCAGCTGAAGAATTGCTCCTCAGGTGAATGTGTCCACCAACCATAGGCCTTGGCTGCTTCTCCTTTCCAAATTGGCTGTCTTCCAAGCAAGAAACCCCAACCGAATCCCTGCTTCCTCCTGTTTTTTATCAAATACCCGTGGGACCAAACCCCCATCTCCTTTCCCATCCCAAAGAGATCCAGCCTCCCTCCTCTGGCCACAACATTCCTCTGTGTTGCTCTTGAAGCAAAAAGTCTTCACCTTACTTCTCCTGAAATGATCCAATCCAAGTAGCCTCCTTGTGCTCAGGCCTTCCCAGCCGTTAGGCAGGGGTTATCTTCAGGGAAGCTCCTGAAACACACATGTGCGTGTGTGCGTGCATAAACACACACACACACACACACACACACACACACACACACTTTCAATTTCCAGTAGGGAAGGATGGCCAAGATACAGAACACAAAGTTCTGGCTTCTCTTCCCAAAAATAGGGCAGAAAAATATCTTTTTACTCCTTTTTCTGATATCTACTCAAGTAAAGTTACGCTCAAGTAATTGTGACATTAGATTTTTGATACAAGTCCTTCCATGTTTTTTATGGTATTAAGTACATATATACATATTTGCTTTTATTTATATGTGGTAGTCTTACTTTTAAGACAAGAAAAACAGTGAAAGAATGTTCTCCATTCAGGACTCATGAAGGCATGTCATTTATTCTGTTCACTAAGAGTGGAAGCATTGGTAGTCACTCTCACAGAGATGGATATGACCATCACCTAAGTGTCTTGTCCTTTAATTTTAATATATATCTTAATGCCATTCTGTGGCTATTAAATATGAAAAACTTATGTTACTGTAATATGAGAAGGAATTTTCTTTAAGACCATATTACTGACTATTGTAAGCCAAACATATACCTCACTAAATCCATTAATTATTCAACTCATACTGATTGAATACCCAACTTGTGCAAGATTCAGTTCTGAGTATAGTAAGTAAATCGGCCACTATCTCTGTCTTCAAGGAGATGATAGTCCTTAAGTCAGACACTGACAGAATGCTAAGCAGAGGTGTGGTGGGTACTGCAAAGAAGAGCCTTGGGGGCTGAGGAGATAACCAAAGGTCTAAGTGCCTGCTTGGCAAATGCAAGGTCTGGAGTTCAATCCCTGGTATTGTATGCTGTGCCAGCCCCAGAACCTTGGGCACACCAAGCCACCCAAAAAAATCAGACATGGTGTTGCATGCCTGTAATTCCAGTACTAGGGAGGTTGAGACAGGAGGATCACTATGAGTCCAAGCTGCATAACAAGACCCTGTGCCAAGTAAATAAATAACATTTTAAAAAGAAAAAGAAGTACCCTGAAGCCAGCAGGGTCAGGTCTAAGATGGAGCAAGACAGGTAAGGAAGGGAGCATTTGCGTGACCCTGAAGGTGAATGCCAATTCATGTGTCACAGCCTAGGAGCTTCCTTTCTTTCACCCTAGTTGTGCTGCCCCTGACGATCAGACAGGACAAAATATGAGGGGAAACATTTCCAGGTAAGGCAAAGTTTCCAGGAGACTACTCCCTGATGGTCTCATTTGTATCTTTGGGCAGTTGGCCTCTGAATGCCCTTCCATGTGAGAATTTCTCTGTCTTCGTTGGGTCTTGGTGAAAAGAAGAGCTGACCTCCCACTACAGAAAGCATTAAAGGTAAACACTGTCAGTGCCACCTTATGTGTTAACAGACTGCTATGTTGCAGGCTCAGCCACTGGGATGATCCAACAAAAACCTTTGAATCTTACAGGGCTGAATCCAAACCGCAGGAAAGCGAGGAAACACTCAGGTGGAAGCAGCAGTCACAGAAAAAAATCCAGGTATGACGTGCTGGTGTGTGGTGTCAGGGTGGCAATGTTTGTGGTAGGATCTTGGAAGGTTCTCACTGCTGCCTACTCTTCCTTGGTCCTTTCAAGCCTGATTGTCTAGATTTCTAGGCAATTCAATGAGCTACAGGGTTTCCTTCTAAGAAATGTCCTTTCTGCTTGAGTTGATCTCTGATTAACTCTCTGATGAACATTGTATTAAATAATAAAGTGAAGATGCTTCATGTTGACAGAATGTCACTGTATTCCATAAGGAATCTATGTAATTGGGCCCCAGAATAAAAGATAATCTCATCTGACAGGAAGATTAGAGGAGGTAGGAGGCCTGGAGTATGAGAAAGGAAGAAAAAAGATATAAATGAGGGACAGAGAGGGAATAGTTCTAAAAGTAGTGAGTACAGTGAGGGTTACACACTAGCAAAGCAAAGAAGCATCAAGGAGCCTTGACAGCTACCTCATATGAAAAGACAAGAGAACAGCATCCAAAGTCTTGGGCCTCAAGATAGTGCACAGCTGCCATCAAATTTTTCATTGACTGCTGTCCTGGTTACTGTTCTCATTGCTGGGACAAAATACTTGATGCCAAGAATTAAAGAAGAAAAGATTTATTTAGCTCACATCTTGTGGAGGTTCAGTCTATAATCAACTGGATTCAAGGCAGAGTGGCACATAGCAGAAAAACCACTCATGTGGTAGCAGCAGTTCATGGTGGCAGAAAACAGCAAAACAGCAAGAATAGAAAGGCAAAAGCAGTGGCAGCAGCAAAGGTCAGCCTCTCCCCTTTCCTTATATTGCCTTCAGGCTGGCCAGATAGCTCAGTGAATTAAAGTACCTGCGTAGGCAGATGCAGGGGCTGAGGGTGAGATCTGTGGTCTCCATGCCATCCTCACCCCTGCAGTGCACTGAGATGGCAAATGAGACTGGGCATGCCACCATGCCATGCCTCCCACTTGGGAGGCTGAAAACAGAAGAATCACTACGAGTCCAGTCTACATAGTGAGACCCTGTACACCCTGTAGACCTACCCTAAATTCATTTTTTTAAAAAATAGATTTTGTTATATAACCACAAATCTAGTTCATATAATTAAAAGTATCAAATTAATACTTACCACAGTTTATCATTTTCTAGGCTGCATTTAATGCTATTCTTATTGCTGATTGCACAACTTTAGCAAAGTGACACAACTGTTCTAACCAATTATTCTTCCTGATAAAGCAAAATTGAGATTGTCTAAGAGTCATAAAAATACTATAGGCCAGTGCCTAAGAACAAGGAACTGGACCAAGGAGGCAGAAACTTCTCATCCCCAGTAAATTGAAGAGGTAGGATCTTGCAACAGACTCAAAGCCCAAAGGCTAGCTACACCTGCAAGATATCCCTGAGTAGCCATTTCCTGAGGGATCTAAATATGAGCAATAAAAATACCTGCCATACAAGCATCAACACAGAATTTTTTTTCTTTTTTCAACACAGAAATTAAAATGAAAAAAAAAATAGAAAATGAGAAGACATGAAAGCTAGATGTAACCCCAGACTTCCAACCTGCCAAAGACAAACCCATGGGGCTATGAGGTGTAACAATTCAAAATCTACCCCCCTGGGCTCTCTGAAATGGTAAGAGTAGAAGTAATAAAGCAAATGAACAAGTTCTAGAATAAAATCACATCAGAAATAATTTCTCAAATAACTTCAGAGATTATAGCTATAATGGAGGCTATAATCTAAACCCAAAGAAGATCCAGATTTAAAAAAAAAAGCATAAAGGAGTTAAGGAAAATGGTGGAGACTATGAATGCCCAACATGGCAAAGAAATGGAATTTGCGAAACAGATTCAATCAGCTATCCCAAAGAAAAAAATTCTATCAATAGTATACACAAAAGGATCAACCAACATGAAGACAGAATATCAGATCTAGAAGACAGGATTGCAGCTGATGATCACACAAAAAAGGAAGATGTCTTAAAAACAGCAAAAAAACACACACATAAAAGAAATCAGTGCAACAGCTGTTAGATGATGCAAAGAAGAATAATATAAAATTGATCGGAGTTAATGAAAAAAGCAGGAGAGAGTGCAAATAACATTAAAAAGAAACCCTTCACAGAACTCATGGCAGAAAAGAATTTAACATACAGTTGAGTGAGGTATGTAGAACTTCAAATAGCCATGATCAAAAAACAATTAAAACAAGACACATAATAGTCGTATTACAGAAATTCAACACAAAGACAAAAAATCAAAAGCTGTTAGAGAAAAGAACATATCAATTACAGAGGAAAGCCCATCAGAACTGCAGGAGTCTTCTCAACACAAGCTCTCAAGTTAAGATGAGTCTGGAGTCAAATGTTGCAACCCTAAAAGAAAACAACCTCCAACCCAGACGGATGTACTCTACAAAACTATCTTTCAAAATTGATAGAGCTGGCCCGGGGAGATAGCTCAGTAGAATAAGCACTTGCCTGGCAAGTTCAGGGTCCTGAGTTCAATCCCTGCTAATGAAAAAAAAAAATCCAAAATTGACAGAGCAATAAGATACTTCTAAGACAAAGAACACCAACCTAGCACTCCAAAATATTCTGAAGTACATTCTGGAAAGAGATAATGAAGAATATACTTCCACGAAAAGAGAGGAAAGAAAGGGGACCAACTATAACAACATAATATAACAAAGATAAGCCAATATATCAGTTATAATCATCAATGTAAATGGTCTCAATTCACCAATCAAAAGAAAAAGACTGGCAGAATGGATTAAGAAAAAAGATGAAGAAATGTGCTGCATACAAGAAATACATTTAACTAAAATAAAAAATCATAGACTGACACCCAAAGGATAAAACAATACCCATGCAACAAAAATCTGGAAAAAGTATTCTATTTGCAGACAAAGTGGATTTCAAGTCAAAACTGATCATGAGAGACAAAGAAATCACACTACTCCCTTAAGGAAGCAATCCAGGAGGAAAATATAACAAAAAATATATATGCACCAAAACCCAGTACACTCAACTATATAAAACAAACATTTTTACCAATAACTGCAATATGTTGTATTCCTTTTTCTAGAAAGAGAAAGAAAATATATATAAACATAACAATGAAACCGAGTTTCAAAACAGATTAGTAGGTCAGTTACAATAGTTGATACATTGGATATTGTTGTCTTCCTAGTAGATATTCAGAGTAGAAGATATAGGCATGATATCTTGTCTATACAATATTAGCACAAACTTTCTTTTTAATCAACTAATAGAAACTAGCTATATAACTATCTTAACTATCTTTTATATGCATATATTTTTCCTTTGTTTTTTTTCTACCGTTCTCCTTTCCCCCACCACTCTTATTCAATATAGTTCAGAAACAATTAGGCAGAAATAAATAAGTAAAAGGAATAAGAATAAAAAAGAAGTTAAATTATCATCATTTGCAAATGACATGATACTCTATGTAGAAGACCCCAAAACTTCCACCAAAAGATTCTTACATTTCATAATCAAATCAATGCTCAAAAATCAGTAGCTTTCCGGTATACAAATAACAAATTCACTGAGAGAGAAATTAAGGAAGCCACAGCTTTCACAATAGTATCCAAAAAGATTAAGTACTTAGAACTCTATCTAACAAAGGAAGTGAAAGACTTTTACGTTGAAAATTACAGTACTCTGAAAACAGAGATGAAAGAAGATACTGGAAAATTGGAAAGATATTCCTTTCTCTTGATAGGAAGAGCAAATATAGTGAAAATGGCACTGCTTCCCAAAGTTTCATACAGATTTAATGCAATCCTGGACAGATACCAATAGCATATCTCACAAAATTAGAGAAAACAGTCCTAAAATTCATTTGATTTGACTAGGGAAAACAATTCTGAGCCACAACCGCAAAGCATGTGGCATCACAGTCCCTGACTTGAAGTTGTTCTACAAAGTGTCTGTGATAAAAACACAATGATATCAATAAACAAACAGATCTGAGGACCAACAGAACATAGTGGTAAACACAGAAACACAAAGAGCCAAGCACCTTCACTGGGAAAAGACAGCCTCTTTAATACAGAGTGCTGGAAAAAAATTGGCTTTCCACATGCCAAAGACTAAAACTAGATCCATGTGTTTCACCGTGCACTAAACTAAAATCAAAGTGGATCAAAGATAAAAATAGTAAAACATAAACAGTAAATCTGCTGGAAGATAGAATAGGCAGAATTCTTGAAGATGTAAGAGTAGACAAAGACTTTATGAACAAAACTCCAGTCACATGGGAAATATCACAAAGAATCAACAACTAAGGTCTCATCTTATTAAAAAGCTTTTGTATAGCAAAAGAAACCACCAATAGAGTGAAGAGATAATGCACACAGTGAAAAACATTTATGCCAGTTGTTTCTCGGATAAAGGACTACTATATACAGAGCCAAAAATATCAAACTCCCAAATGTAAAACCCTATACAAAAAAATGGATATCTGAAATGAATACACAGTTCTCAGAAGAAGTACAAATGGCAAATAAATACATGAAAAAATCTTGAACATCACTGGTCATTCAAGAGACACAAATTAAAACAACTCTGAGGGTCGGAGAGATAGCTCAGTGGTCTAAGCACCTGCCTGGCAAGCTCAAGGACCTTGGTATGACCCCCGGTACCACATGCCATGCTGGCTCCATGCCAAGCCAGCCACTGAAACTGGGCATGGTGGCGCATACCTGTAATACCAGCATTGGGAAGGCTGAGACAGGAGGATCACTACAAGTCTGAGCTGTGTAATGACACCTTGTACCAAATTGATTAATTAATTAATTAAATTTTTTAAAAAGCACTGAGATTCCATCTCATTCCAGGGAAAAAAAATGACTCTGATCAAGATATCAACCAATATAGCACTTGGGAAGTGGAAACAGGAGAATCATTATGAGTGCGATCTACCTAGGAAGACCCTGTAGACCCTGTTATAAATACAGAAAAAGAAAAAAAAAATATATATATATATATTGATATGACAAATGCTGTCAGAGTTGTAGGGGAAAAGGAGCCCTTCTCCACTGTTCATGAGGGTGTAGCCTGGTACAATCACTGTGGAACTCAGCGTGGAGATTCCTTCCATTTGATCCAACTAGTTCCCAACTTGATATCATCGCAAAAGAATGAAAAGCATCATATCACAGTGATGCATGTATAGCCATGTTTATAGCAGCAGTTTGTAAGCTAAATCTTGGAAATGATCCAAATACCCATCAACCAATAAATGTATAAAGGATATGTGGGGTTTTTTTCACAGTGGAGTACTACTCTGCCATAAAGAAGGATAATCTTGAGACATTTCTAGGTAACTGGATACACCTTGAGGCCACGCTCTTCTGGTTTTGTTGTTGTTGTTTGTGGGTTGGTTTTTTTTTTTTTTTTTGGTCTTTTTGAGACAGGGTCTCTCTCTATAGTTCATGCTGGCCTTGAGCTCACTTTGTAGCCCATGCTGGTCTTGAACTCATGATGGTCCTCCTGCTTCAGCCTCCCCATTTCTGGGATTACAGGCATGTGCCACCATGCTGAGTAAGACCATACTCTTTTTTTGGTATCGGGTATTGAACTCAGGACATTGCAATTGCCATGCAGTTGCCTGAGCCACTAAGCTACCTCCCCAGCCTAAGGCCATACTCTTAAGTGAATAAATTGAGCACAGGTGTGTAAATGTCGTGTTGTTTCTCTGGTGCTAGAAACCAAGAGTGTAAATAAGGACCAAAATGTATAGCAGGTATTGCGAGATAGCAAGAAAAGAGGGGAGAGAGGAAAATAAAGGAAGGGAAAAGAATAAAAAGAAAATAGAGGAAAAATGGAAACAAACTTATAAGTAAGCAGGGCAAGAAGGGTTGGAAATAGTGTAGGAAAATAAGAGGAAAAAGAAGAATCACAATATATCATGTACAGGCACAAATTCCATATGATGAATGTTATCATGATGTATATCTAAAATGTGTCAACAAAATTAATTAATTTTTAAAAGAGCTCATTAGATGTGCTGATCAAGGATGACATTTAAATTGAGGTCTGGAAAATGGAATAAAAAGTCTACACAAATGGTAGGGGCAGAGATTTCTTAGGCAGAAGGAATGGCGTAAAGCAAAGACATAAAACTAGAAATACCTTGTTGATATTTGGGACAGAAAGAAAGCCAGGTGATGGGGCTCTAAGGGGGATCTAAGAGGCTGGAGAGATAAACACAGCCAGGTTGGGCAGTGTCTCACTGTCCAGGGTTGAGTCTGGATATGATTCTTATTGAAACAGGGAGTCAGTTTTGGTGTTAACCAGATGCATCAAGGAATATAATTTAGCTTTTAGCTGCCATGCAAAAATTAATCAGAGAAATCAGTTAGAAAACTATTGCAGAATTTCAAGCAAAGGTAACAATGCCTTGAACTAGGTGTTTAAAAATGGGCAGTCTGAGGAGGTGGTTGGAGAGCCACAGGACTTACTTTTTTTTTTTCTTTTTGTATTTTAGGACAGGGTTTATAGCGTCTCACTGCATAGGTGGTACTCATAGTGATCCTCCTGTTTATAACCTTCCAAGTCCTGGGATTACAGGTGCGCGCCACCACACCCAGTCTCAATCACTGTCTCAGCACACCCCAGGAATTGAACTCCCAGCGCCTGCATCTGCCTACACAGGTGCTTTAATCCACTGAGCTATTTGGCTGGCCCAGGACTTACTGATAGACTGGAACAAACCAAAGTGAGGAACCAAAGATAACTTTAGGTTTGGAGCAACTGAGTACATGTTGTTATTGATCGCTAAGAAGGGAATGGAAGGGTGGCAACAAGGCTTGATGAGAGGAAGCCCCCATCAGGAGTTTCCCTCTGGGTACCACAGTGACCCAATGGGCAGGTCATATAGAGGAGCAGGCACACAGTTCAGAGCATGGCATTGGAGATACGAGTTTGGGAGTGACCAGCACATAGAAGTTACTCCACATACCCAACAAAAAGGAATAGTGGAGCCAGGAGATAGCTCAGTGGAATAAGTGTTTGCCTGGCAAGCGCAAGGTTCTGAGTTCAATCCCTGGTACTGGAAAAAAAAAAAAAAAAAAAAAAAAAAGAGGGAACAGGAAAAAAAAACGGATCCTAAACAAACTGCCACTTAGGTAGGTAAGGGGCCATAATATAAGTCTGAAATAGATGGCCATAAAATCAGAGGAAAACTACAAGAATATACTATTTAAGAATTCGAGAGAAGAAAGCATTTTAGTGAGGAAGTAAAGGTCTCTGCATGAGATACTTGCTCAGAAGCAGTAAAAGGAAAGTAACAATTCCTCCATTGGTAAAGGAAGACTAGTGAGAATTGGGGATTTCTCCTAGAGAATTCTCAGTGGCAAGGAAAAAACCAAATTGAGTTGAGTTGAAAAATGAACAAGAAATAAAAACTAGATGAAAAGAAGACAGACATTTTAAGACAATTTTCCTTAAGAATTGCAAAGAAATATGGCACTGTCCAGAGAGGGATTTGTGACTAAGGAGTGTTTTGCTTTAAGATGGGAGGCTCTAGAGCATTGCTGTATGACAGAAATGGTCAGACAGAGAAGGAGAAGATAAAGAACATAATCAAGGATGAAAGCCTTGGAGGAGCAGAGCGAGGATGGAATGTGGGCAAGGAGAAGGTTGCTTTCTCAAAATAGGCATCATTCTTTGACTTAAAAAAAAAGATGAGCACAGGAGTTGCGGGACCAAATGTGATAGCATGTAGGCTTACTAGAGAGGAGACAGAGCTGCTTCTGATGGTTGCCATTTCCTTGAAAGATGAGACAAGGAGGGAGGTAATGACAAAAAAGTGAGGAGATGGGAATAGTCTTTTTAGAGAGTAAGAAATCAAGGTGGTTTTGGTTTTGGTTTTTGTTTTCTTTTAGAGGAAAAGAGTACATTCGTTGGGCAATGCTGAGTGCTATTTGAGATTTAAGGCCTTGAGTTTCTAGTGAAATCAGGGAATCCAGATGGATAACTTTCTCCAAGAATAACCAGCTGCTAGCACAACTTAAAATAGCGAAAGCTTGGAGCAGCATCTGCGTCTGTCCTCTTGTCCTGTTGTGTTTGTGTCTAGCTGTCCCCCCAAAGCCTCCTGCAGTCACAGGGCAGCTTCTGGAGTTGTGATTGATTCTTGATCCAATGCTGGGATTCTGGCTGCGAGAGCCCTGGGGCAGATACGCCGCATTTCAATGTGAGGGGAGAGAGTCCAGCCAGCTGCCGGAGCTGCAGCCCCTCCCTTCGCTCTTGCTCTTTGCCCCGCCACCATGAAAGGTTGCTTTCTGCCACGTGCTGCTCTGCCTTGGAGCCAGCCAGGTATGGACTGAAACCTCCACTAACTGTGAGCTAAATAAACTTTGCCTTTCTTCATTTTGGGTGTCGAGTATTTGTCCCAACAACAAGAGAAGAGTAACCAAGACACCTCCAGAGATGTTGGTCAACAGAGATGAATGTATAGAGAAAGTTCAATATCACATGGTTTTTCTTTTACAAAAACCCTAGATATAAGTGATTTAATGAGCCTAATAAAAGTTAAATGATAGGAAACAGGGAGATAAACTTTGTAGAGATAGGAAGGAAATCCAGGGGTGGGGGCAGGAATGTAGGAAGGAAGTAAAAATGATTAAAATACAATATTTGTATATACAAGTTCTCCAAAATGAGTATAATTATTGTGTATCACAAACTTATACCAATAAAAAAAATTAGCTGGTAATGTGTGCATTAGATTTTTGTCACAGTGACCTGAGAAAAACAACTTAACAGATTTGTTGTGACTTGTGGTCTTGGAGGCTTCACTCCATGCTCCTTGGCTCTGTTACCTCTAGATGTGGGTGAGGCAGAAACACCATGACGGAAGGACGCAGGAGGGGGAAACCTGCCCACCTCATAGCAGCTGAGAGCAGAGTGAGTGAGAAAGAACCCAAAAAGAAAGCAGGGCGGCATACAGTCCCCAAGGTCACAAGCCCACAACCTGGTCCCTTTCAACTGAGCCCTGGTCACACCACCAGATTCCAAGTGCCACATGTACCTAGTAGCTACTGCCTTGGACCACTCACATTTCCATCAGTGCAGAAGGCTCTATTAGCAGTCTAGTCTACAAGAAAACACAAAGCAAATGAATTTCATAAACATTCCTTATTTATATCCTCTGCCACTAACTAGGTTTTAGTGGCTTAGGAGGTATTTATAAGAATAACATTAAAGTTATTTTAAGTTTAAAAAATAAATAAAGTTATTTTTTTAAAAAAAGAATAACATTAACATCTACTAGTTCATCTTGTTCTCTCTAACACACACACACACACACACACACACACACACACACACACACATTGTTTTCCAGCTTTACTTGCCTGTCTTTAAGTAACATAGGTGGAACCATCAGACAGTGGCTGACAACAACCAAGAATGATTTAATGAACTACAGGATCCAGTGATGCTGAGACCTACATTTGGAAGAGGTGTCAGCCTGCAGTAGATGATCCCTGACTTCCATCCACGTTTGAGGATCCAAGTTCGGGTACATGCTTGGGCTTCACGCAGCACTTGTCTTCAGATTTACATAATATATAGAACACTTCACTCTTTTTACATGTTGTTCTGCACCTGCCGGACGTACCCCAACACTTCTTGACTGAAAACAAAAAAAAAAAGGATGGAGCAGGATCAGTCTTAAAAGAAATCAAAGGGCTGGGAGAGAGGGTAAATCCCAGTAGAAAATAAAAGTTTTAAAAAGAAAAGAAAATAGGCTTAGAGAACATTATAGATCTCCTCTGTGTCCCCATCGCAGCTCCCAAAGTCCTTCCCACTCATGATGTGGAGTCGCCTAAGGAACAGCTCCTTCTTGACCAGCTTCTCTGAGAGAAACAAGAAGGCCCCCTCTCTCCGGCTTTCTTCTTCCCCTGTTATAAGCTCCACTGGTTGTACCAATGAAAGGGAACAGAGTCTGATGTAAGCCCATTTGAACATCTATAAATCCTCTAGAGCAGCAGTGGCACCCTATGGTATGTGTTACTTGTTTTTCTTTCTAAGACAAAAAGTGTACATGTATGAGTTATTTTTCCTAAACCAAAACCTCCATATTAAAAGGCTTAATGGCACTGTTTGCACTTTGGAATAAATAAGTGGGTTTTATGTTGGAGTTTGGGCCATTGTCTTTAAAAGGTTTGCCATCACTGATCTAGGGCATTTGCAAAACTCCCAAAAATGTCACACTCCCATCTCGAAACATCCTAGGACTTTTCAGTGGACTTTACCATTCAAAGGAATTAAGAATATGTTCTCTGGAGATGCTCTACATGGGGACCCAACAATTGAGGCCCCAACCCCAACAGTTTTGGGATGCATGAAAGGTAGAATCAGAATCCCCAGGTAGGGGATGGGGAGATAGCTTGGTGGCATAAGTGCCTGCCTGGCAAGTGCAAGGTTCAGAGTTTGACCCAGTACCAAAAAAAAAAAAAAAAAAAAAAGAATGCTCAGGCAATCAGAAATTCAGCAACTATCTTCCTGAAGGACCCACTGTACCAAAATTCAAATCCCCCTAAGAAAGTCTTTGGAAAAACTATCCTATTCTCTATGTAGCATGCCCAAGTGTCCCTTTACACCCAACCCCTCTAGTTTATCAGGTTGGACTTCTGCAAAGCTAATCAGAGAGAGATGGTCACAGTGGTCAGATGAAAGGCACCAGGAAAGCCAGCTGGTTCCACAGAACTAAAACATCCCCTTGACTAACAAGATCATCCAAAGGCCTCCACAGAGCCTGCCAGCCATTGCCCAGCCCAAGACAGCAGAATCTCCAAACTTCTCCGAACAGGTGTCAGGTACCCGACCTGCATCCCTCAGGAGACAGCCTGATTACCTGAGACGGTCTCAGCCAGATACAGGCAAACAGCTAAAACCAGGAGAAACTTCATGGATGAAGTGTGCTCAGAGGAGGGAGGTGTCTGGACTAGTGAGAACGGAAAGTGTCTCTATTCTGGGCAGCCCAGACCAGTACTTATTGCCCCAGAGAACATAGCAGAGCTCTGATCAGTGAGCCAGAAAGGAAATAGTCATTTGTGGTCAGACAGGAGGCAAGTAATCAGCCATACTTACTGAGGAGGTTGGGAGAGAGAAAAGGGAGACTAACAAAGTGATGGCAGCTTGCCCTTTAAGTACAAGTGGGAAGCCGAGAAGGGTAAAATTTATTATTAACTCATTTCAGAGTACTGAAGAGAAAAAAAAGACTGAAAGAAGATAGAAAAAGAGTAACAAGGGCAGGCATGATAGCTCAGCAAACTAAAACTGCCCTCTTACGCTAGCGCAGGAACTGGGCATCAATCCCAGGCTGCTGCGCCGGCCCTGCCCCTGGGGCGCACTGAGACTGCAACTGAGACTGGGCATGGTGGTGCACACCTGTAATCCCAGTGCTTTGGAGGCTGAAAACAGGAGGACCACTATGAGCCTGAGCTGCATAGTGAGACGCTGTAACAACCAAATACATTAAAAAATAAAATAATAAAAGACATAATAACAGAGGAATACACTTCTTCCTGACATGAATTAAGAAGTTATCTCTATGAAAAATTAATGCTGCACACCAAAAGTCATTAGAATTTTTCTGTAAGGACCCCGCTGGTGCATGCCTTAGGGTTTGCAGGCCATGCAGTCTCTGTCACAGCTAATCAGCTCTGCATTTGTGACACAGGAGCCACAGAAAAGGATGCTGCTTCATGCCATTCAACTCTATTTAGAGACACTGAGATTTGAATTTTATATAATTTGTGTATTATTAAATACTATTCTTTCTATCTTTTCAACTACTTAGAAATATAAAAACCATCCTTTACTAATGGACTATGCAAAACCAGGTGTGAGGCTAGACCTAGACTGGTACACATACAAAGCTGAATAATGCCAAATGATGCCAGGAAAATAGGGACAGACAGATGTTCACACAGTGCCATGCAGGGGTAGATCAGAAGTAAGGTGTCTGCGAATCTCATGAATCTCTTCTCATTCTCAGGTGCTTAGACCTTGCTGAGGTCTGGGAGTTCTAGGATGTTGTGGGTAAGGAGATGAAGTCTGAGTGCAATCAGGAGCCATGACCAAGTACTAAGCGTATCAGGTAAATTATCTAAAGAGATCCCAGTAATCCACTGCAGTTAATGCCTTACCTCATGCTAATTACTCACTTTTATACCTAATTTTGAATTTGTAATTTTGTGGTTTGGTTTTTCGTTTTTGTTTTTTTTGGGTTTTTTTTTTTTTTTTTTTTTTTTTTTGTCATTTTATGTATTTGGTACATGGTCTCACTACACAGCTCAGACTCATAGTGATCCTCCTGTTTTCAGCCTCCCCGGTGCTGGGATTATAGGAGTGCACCACCACATCAGATCTTGGTTGCTGGGTCAGCACACCCCAAGGGCAGGGCCAGCATGGCATGCGGAACTGGGGATGGAACCCCTGTCCCTGCATTTGCCAAAGCAGGCACTTAGTCCACTGAGCTATCTCACCAACCCTGTAATTTTGTGTTTTTAAAAAGAAATTCAAACTTGTTAAAGTACCAGCCCCACAAAACCAGAATATTCCTCTAAGAGGGGAAGACTCTACTCACATTTAGTCCAAATAAGAATAAATATTTTTTTCTGACTAGAAGTTCCATTTCTTTTTTTTTTATTTATTTATTTATTTATTTATTTATTTAGTGTGTGTGTGTGTGTGTGTGTGTGTGTGTGTGTGGCCAGCTC
>NW_004524613.1:1967920-1994886 GCF_000260255.1 Octodon degus
TGTGTGTGTGTGTGTGTGTGTGTGGCCAGCTCAGCCCACCAGGGGGCGGGCTGGCTGGCATGTGGTGCTGGGGGATTGAACCGCGGTCCCTGTGCCTTGCCAAGCTTGCTCTAAGTAGGTGCTTTAGACCACTGAGCCATCTCACCAGCCCTAGAAGTTCCATTTCTGAGTGTACAGAAATACAGGTTTCTCCCATATAGCCAATGTCTATTAAAGCAAGGCTTATGTTGGTGGGAATTTAAAACAATATGTATTTTTTCACTGAGCGAACTGCAGAGTGAAATGCAATCGGTGCACAACCATGGAGAGTTATGCAGCAATAACAAGCTGGAGAATTGGGTACGTACAAGGAAATACGGGTGGTCAGGCAGGGTGATGCACACCTGTAATCCCAGCTCTAGGGAGGCCGAGGCAGGAGGACTACTGTGAGTTGTAGCCTGTCTGGGTTACAAAATGAATTCAAAGCCAGCCTGGGGTACATAGTGAGACACTGTCTCAAAAAAATTTTTTAAAAAGGTGGGCATTTACAACTATTGTGGATTTTTTTGGTGACATCACATTAGAAAATGGTTGAATGGTTTCATATTAAGTTAAGCATGCACCCCATTCAATCCAGCAATTCTACTTCTGTATATTTATCTAAGATAAATGAAAATGTGTCTAAACCAAAACTTGAATTTTTGTAGCAGCTGCATTCTTCAAAAGAGGAAACAACCTAAAAGTCCATAACTAACATGCAGAGAAGTTGCGGTACATCCATCTAACAGAATAATATTCAGCAATAAAAAAGAATTTGCCACCACTGCACACCACATGGTTGAACCTAAAAAAGTATTAGACTGAGTGACAAACGCTAGGCCTAAGAGACCATAATGAGTGTCCATTTGTGTGAAACTCCAGAAAATACAAATCTAGTTAAAAGCAGCAGCAAAATCAATGGCTTTCTGGGAATAGTTGAGATCACCATTGACTGACTTGGGGCAAGAGAGATCTATTAGGATGATGGAAATGTTCTATATCTGTGGGTCAAAATTTTTACACTGACAGCGTGTGCAGATCATTTTATGTAAGTTGGATTTTGTTTCGTTTTGGTCTTTTGTTTCTGGGAATCAAACTCAGGATCTTGCACTTGCCAGGCAAGCACTGTGCCACTGCACTATATCCCCAACTTCGTTTTATGTAAGTTATAGCTGGTCAAATTTTACTTTGAAAAACTTTACTCTTTCAGGTTCTTATACTATGGAGACAATGCAATATTTACAAGGGAAGAAACAACTGGGATGAAGAAAAGAAAGAAAAAAGGGAAAACAAAATATATAGGTTTATCCACAGAATAGCTTGGATAATTGTACTGATAATTTTTGCTGGACTATTGAAAGAAGTACTTAATGCTTAATTTTTTCTTCTCTCTCCTTTTTAATTTTTATAACTTTTGACCAATTTTGCATGCTTATATCTGGTAACCTGAGCAAAATATTTGAAAACAGCAATATCCCATATAAGTCATTGTTGAATTCCTGTAATTTTTAGAGAAATTTGGTATCATTTCTAATGTTTTTTTACTAATTTTTATTCTTTTTTAAAAAAAAACTTAGCTAGGGAGATATCTCAGTGGAATAAGTGCTTACTTGGCAAAGCACAGGGTCCTGAGTTCAATCCCTGGTACCACAAAAAAATAAATAAAATAAATTTTAAAAAGAGTTCCAATTTCTCAACAAAAAAAATTTTGTTGTGCTGCTTTTTACAAAATACACCAGCAAATGAGGTATATGACATAAAATCATTGAATAAACTAAAAATATACACAAATTTTAAAAGTATGTATTAAAATATGAGAATAGTTTGTCTCTGTGGAAAATGGAGAAAGGTTGATTAGGACAAGGAATATCAACAAATCCATGAAATAAAACAACAGAAAGCCTTTGCATAAATCAATTATGATTAATTTTCCATAAATCATTTACTCAACCTTCTGCAACAGAGGGATAAAAATAAAGAAAATGTTCTGTTGACAAGGGGCTTACGCAGAATTACCTGTGAGGTGATCAGCGCTCCGGGCTGGAGCCAATTTCTTCTCCTAGAAAAGGCTGCAGGGAGGAGCCTGAGGCGCCCTCTGAGCTCATAAGGCCCCCTTCAGTCCTGAGGAAGGGATTGCTCATTGTTGGAAGGATAAGACAGTGCGCTGAGAGCCTTGAAAGAATAGAGGGAAAGAAAAGAGCAATTCAGTGGGGCACCAGCCTCCAGAACCCTCAGTGAAGACACCTCCAGATACATCCAAAGAGCTCCCCACCAGTGCAGAACTTCTACACTGAACTCATGTTTTGAGATCTATTTCTCCTTCACTAAGGAATCCTATCCCAAGGGCTGGACTGATGTTCAAAAGCAGAGCACTAACTAGCCTAGTCTGTCCCTGGCTTCATGAAAGAAAGAATGAAAGGGTAAATAGCAAAATAAGATTGCAGCATGGAAGGAGGACCTGAATCTATTGCTCCAGGATTTTCAGCAGTAGAGAAGACTCATAAAAGACCCTGTCCCTGTCTGACACAAAAGACTGAGAAGAAATTCATTGCTCCATAAGTGAGAGCTCTTCCCCACTCCTGAATTAATCCATCGGCGTCTCTGCAGTGTCTGTCATTCTTCACTGTCTTAGTATCTCTCTCTCTCTCTCTCTCTCTCTCTCTCTCTCTCTCTCTCTCTCTCTCTCTCTCTGCAGGTGCACACTCGTGTGTGTGCATATGCGTGTGTGTTGCTAGGGATGGAACCCAGGGCTTATGTGTGCTAGCCTGGTACTCTACCACTAAACCACACACTGAGCCCTCCACCATTCTGAACATTGAGCATCTCCATATCTTCACTTCCAACAATAGCCCATTATTTGTGCCGTGACTTCCATGCCCAGTTTTTCAAGAAAAGATCTGATTGACTAAAAAATTTTAAATCTGACTCATGACCTAATAGGAACAAACCATTTTAAAAGAACACAACCCCATGGAGCAGCCTCCCTTATCGACATCTGCACATTCCCTCTGCTCTTTCTTTCCAAGCATGAAGCTGCAGGAGCTCAATAGATGGACTGAATGTATTTCAGTAAAATAAGAGAAGGAGCCAAGAACACACAGGAGACAAGCAAGGAACATAAGAAAGCAGAAAGCAGAGAGGTGCACTTTTGTCTCAGCTATTCTTCTCTTGCTGGAGCAAATACCTAACAGCCAAAATGAAGAAAGGAAAGGCTTATTTAGGTCAGAGTTAGTGGAGGTTTCAGCGCATACTCAGTTGGCTCCAAGGCAGCGTGGTACATGGTGGAGGGCAGCAGTTCACGGCGGCGGCAAGGAGCAAGAGCAAAGGGAGAAGCAGCAGCTCAGGCAGCGAGCCAGCCTCTCTCCCCTCCTCACACTGTTTCGCAGACTACCTGCCCCAGGGCACGTGCCGCACCCACACCCACAATAATCGGTCACCAACTCCAGAAGCCCCCCCCCCCAACTGTATGAGGTTTTGGGGAAACAATGATGCACAAAACACACCAACTTTCCAGACAAGATAACAGGGGTGGAAAGGAGTTAAACATGGTCCATACGGAAAATCATCTCAGGATGTGGAAAGACAGGAGACATTAGAAGGGAGTGTTCGCACTAATGAGCGGACTTTGCTGCAGAGGACACTGGGGAGTTCTTGTAAAGTACACGAACCATGCTGGCGTAGAGAAAGGCCCCCAAAGACTGCTCGCCATCACTATCTACTGTGAGTTCTCACTTTGCCAGCTTCCTGGAATGTCAGACTCCCGTCGCCCACTTTCCCCTGAAAATAACCTGGCTCTCCCTAACTGACATCCAGCATAAGGGACATTGGGGTTGTCACTGACTCAAAGACCACCCTGAGCTTCTTCATATTTTTTGAAATCTAAGGCTTGGAGAGCTGACCCAGAATTTATGTTCAAGGCCAGAGCTTTCCTTTGTGTCTGGACACAACCTAAGCGTTTGGAGTCTGGTGGAAAACAGCAAAGAAGGCCGCGGGCCTTCTTATCAGAGCACGCGTCCACGATTACAGCTCTCCCGCGCGCTCCTCGGGCCGCCCTGGACGCCTCACTGGCCTCTTATCTCTAGTGTTTCCGGAGGCTGCTCTGTCCCTCCACACTTCGTTTCATTTGTCTTCTTTCCAAGGAGCTAATCGCTGCCCTCACCGCGTCAGGCCATGATTTCATCCCTCGGCGAGCGGGCTTCCCTATTTCCCACCTAACACTACCCAGGCCACTTTGAGGTGCTGGGAAGATGGAAACCAGGCGGTTCCCATCCTTCTTTATTGGCCCAGTTTAGATACACACCTTGATGACATCATCACAGGGGATCTGTGCCGCGCGACTCGTCTCAAGGGCTCTTTTTGTTTCCTGTCTCCCTCCCCTCCCTTCAGCCCCTCTTCCCCTCCTTATCTACAAAGCTTTGTTTCCATTTTATCCTTCTTTCCTCATTTTTCCTTTTCCCTTCTTCCCTTTACCCCTGCCCCCTCCCTGGCTCCCCTTCCCTTTTGATCAATTTCTTCTTATTTCACAATTTCTAGCATACATTTTGGTTCTCACTTACTCTTTCAGTTTCTCACCACAGAGAGACAATGTGATATTTACACATGTGTGTCCAGTTTATTTCACTTGGGAGTATGCTCTCAAGGCTATATTTTCAGGGACCATTTCTACAGCATGTTACTAGAGAGGTTTCTTTGATCGTGTAGAGTACAAGAGTATGGTCTCAAAGTATGGCATCCAGTTGCCTAGAAATGCCTCAAGTTTATCCTTCTTTAAGGCTAAGTAGTACTCCATTATATAAAAAAAAATCTTTTTTATCCATTCCCTGGTTGATGGGCAAGACTTAGCTATTACAAACTGTGCTGCTATAACCATGGGTATGCATATATCACCATGACATGACGCTTCTAAGACTTTTTTTAAATTTATATATGTGGTACAAAGTCGCACTATGCAGCTCAGACTCATAGTGATCCTCCTGTTTTCAGCCTCCCCAGCATGGGATTACAGGCGTGCGCCACCACGCCTGAACTCGGTCCCTGGCTCAGCACACCCCAGGGGCGGTGCCAGCACAGCATACAGGCCTGGGAATCAAACCCTGGTCCCTGTTTTCGCCAAAGCAAGTGCTTAGTTCACTGTGATATCTTGCTGGCCCATGATGCTTTTAATTCTTTTGGAAAGATACCCAGAAGAGGAATAGCTGTGTTAAATGGAATCTCTTAGTCCTAGTTTTTTGAGAAATCTCCACACATTTCCACAAGGATTCCTGTTCTTAAACACCTTCTTTAGGACACAGAAAACCAGCATTTTTAAATGAGCTTTTTTAAAAAATATATTTGGTACAGGGTCTCATTACACAGCTTGGACTCGTAGTGATCCTCCTGTCTCAGCCTCCCCAGCGCTGGGATTACACATGTGCACCACCACGCTCCATCTCAGTGGTCTGCTCAGCATGCTCAGGGGCAGGGCTGGCATGGCACACGGTGCCAAGAGGCAAACCCTGGTCCCTGTGCTTGCCTAAGCAGGTGCTTAGTCTACAGAGCTATCTGGCCTTCAAAAAAGCATTCAAAATAGATTTACTAAATTAATCAAATCTAAATTATCTGTTATGTACAAGATTTTCTCCTAAGTATCAGGAATTCAGAACAGTGTAGGATACTGTCATCTCAGAGTCAACCCAACTGTACTAGGAAAAACTATATTGTATCATGGTGATGGTTTATAAAAACAAAAGTATATTTCCCACTCATACTGTGTAACCATGGCAGGTTGGCTGGTGATGCTACTCCACATCTTCGTGCTGTAAACCCTGGCTAATTGGATGACTAGTCAGCCCATTGCTACTGATCAGGCTGGCAGAGGAAAAGAGAGGTCAAAGAGACTTGAGACTTGGCCTGGCCATTATTTATCCTGTCCTTGAAAGTCATGTGTAATGGGAAGTCAGGAGCCCCATAGTGACATGGCGCCATCCAACCACAAGAGGGCCAAACTGGCTTAGCATGCAGAAAACCAGAATGAACAGAACAACAAAAGGTAAATGTTGGCAAGTATGAAGACATTGGAGACCTTGCACACTTTGAGAATATAAAATGGTGCCACTCTAAAAAAAAAGGGGGGGGCCTTTGGAGGGCTGGGGAGATAGCTCAGCAGTCTAAGGGCCTGCCTTGCAAGCACAAGGACCTGAGTTCAATCCCCAGTACCTCACACTGTGCCAGCTCCGGAAACCAGGCATGGTGATGCAAACCTGTAATCCCAGCCCTGGGGAGGCTGAGACAGGAGGATCACCAAGAGTCCCAGCTGTGTAGCAAGACTTTGTACCAAATGAAAAAATAAATAAATAAAAATTTTAAATGCCTTGGAGTTTTCTCAAGAAACTTCAAAATAGAAATACTCCTGTTATCCAACAATCCCACTTCTGGGTATATATATCCAAATGAATTAAAATCAAAATCCCAAAGAGATATTTGCATGAACCGATGCTTGTGGCAGCACTAGGTACAACAGCCAAAATATGGAAGCAAAATGAATGCGCGTCCATAAATGAATAAGTAGAGGAAATATGGTATATTCAATATAATGCTTGTCACCCTTAAAAGGAAATAAACTCTACAATCCATGAGGACACAAATGAACTTGAGGACACTGTGCTAAGGTAATAAACCAGTCAGAGAAAAATACATACTGCATATTTCCATCATATAAAGTATCCAAGTAGTAAAATTTATATAAACAAAGATTGGCACGTGGTTGTTGGGTCAGGGGGAAGGGAAGTTGGGGAGACATAAATTTTTAGTTAAGTAACATATGCAAGTTCTAGAGTTTAGTTGTACAACACGGTAACTGTAGTCAACAATAATGTATTACACACTTAAAATTTTATTAAAACAGTAGGTCTCATTGAATGTTATTATCACATATAAATTTTTTTAAAAAGTACATGAACCCAGAATATTTGATGAGCACCATTAATGACTAACAAATATATTCTTACAGTGGTCAAGCAGAATGGCCATATGTAAAAAAATAATAATAAATAAATAAAACAGTACGAAGCATGCCGTGTTGAGTCAAAATTGAAAGGAGGTGAGGGAATGGGGCCAGGGAGACGGCTCAGTGGAATAAGTGCTTCCCTGGCAAGCACAAGGGCCTGAGTTCAATCCCCAGTTCCATAAAAAAAAAAAAAAAAAAAAAAAAAAGAGGTGAAGGGAATAATCTCCAAAGGCAGGAGTAAAGAGGAGAAGGTTTGTAGCAGATCTTCTCCAAGCCTGGGAGGGGAACAAATTTCAGAGAAGCTGTGCAGAAAGGACAGGTATTGCAATCAGCATAGCAGTGTCACTGAGTTGTGGTAACAATGCTTGTGAGCCACCCACAAAGCACAAATACACTGCTGGCTGAGCTGCCTGAGCTCCTGTATCAGGGAAAGTGCACAGAGATAAGATTTTCAAAGTCTTAAAGCCACAAATATAAGACTTGAACTACAATCTCAGGTCAAAATCAAGGAACTGAGGGAAGTCAAAATGACAGGGGAAATCTGTGGCCTCGCTCTGCACATTAAGCAGACATGTGGATCTGTTTGGTGCATAAAGTTTCCTGTAAGTCTTGATTTTTTAAAAATATTTCTGCTCCTGATAAAGGTTCTACAATCTGAGGTACAGGATCTCAGGACAAATCCTGAGGGCATTTCACTGACCTTCTCAGACCAAAAAGCTACAACTCTTGTTGCATAGGTCCTGCTTTACCTTGGTCTTAACCATCCAGTAGAAAAGTATGAAGATGAAATATAGGAAGTAAAGCCATGCTGTTAAGTTGAGCTGTGGGGGACTCAGGTCAATAATTTCTGACATTGCCAGTTAAACAGAAGACCCAATGCTATTATGGGCTACTGGACTCTTTTAGAATATTTTGCTGAGTTTACACACCTATAATATTCAATAACGGAACTTAGAAAAAATGGGGTATACCGATGAATGTCCATTTTGTATCTGTGTATTCAAAGAGGTTGGGATAGATATATAGTTGCATTCTCTTAATGAATAGAATGATTTGTTCTAATGGTGTTTGTAAATAGGATCACAAGTCTGCCTCTTGTACAGCAATTAACCACTAAGAAGAATATATGCAGTGTATTATTTGTTGAAACTGTACTTTCGATTTGATTTGAAACTGTCTCATTGCTGTTTATCAATAAAACTTTGGAAAAAAAATATTTCTGTTCCTCTATTTTGAAATATGCAACCAAAGGACCAGAGAATTTACCTGATTTTATCATCACATTGTATGTGTGTATCAAATTATGACACAGCGCATCAAGAATAAGTATAAATATTATGTCAATTGAAAAAATAAAACTGCTTAATTAAAAAGTAAAAAGTCTCTTGATTTTAAAAAAAAGTCTAAAAATCTCATTTTATACATTTGGAACTGTCTTTTAAAGGTTTTGAATACAGCTACATTCTCTTAATTCAATGAATGGAGGGATTTGTTCTAATAATATTTGCAGTTAGGATATCATATCTGCATCTTGTACAACAAATAACCTCTAAGAAGACAGTATGCAATGTGTTAATTATTGAAACTGTCCTACTAATTTGATTTGAAACACATTGCCATTTGCTTCTCAATAAAATTATGGGAAAAAAAACCAAAGAGGGTGATAGAAAGCACAGCTAGAGCAGGAAACAAGGTCTGGAGCCCAGGAATTTCAGAGGTGACTTTTGAGGTCTGCACAGTCCTACCGATAACCCACTATGACCACTGGAGTATATTGAATTATTTTGCTGATTTCATGCACCTACAATATTTAAATGGCAATGGAATACCCATCTCCGACAAAACTAAATGAAAAAGGGGGATATAAATGAAGGACCATTTTGTATCTGTATATACGATATAGTTAGGATAGATATATAGTTACTTTCTCTTAATTCAATGAGAAGATTTGTACTAATAATGTTTGGACAGGATATCATGTCTGCATCTTGTACTATGAATAACTACTATGAAGACAACAATATGCAATGTATTAATTATTGTAACTGTCTTAACTATCCTGTTTTGAAATTGCCTCATTACTATTTCTCAATAAAATTAATAAAAAAATAAAAATAAAGGTTTTGAGCATAGATTCTTAGAAAACAAATCCTACTAGTTGTCACATCAGGTGTGTATCAAAAGTAAGAACCCACTAAATATTCTTTCACTTCCCTCTTGAAATACTTTCAGCAATGAAAAATCAATACAGACTAAGTGCCTGCTTAGGCAAGCACAAGGACCAGGGTTCAATCCCCAGCACCACAGATCACACTGTCCCCGGGAGCACTAAGCCAGACTGGGCATGGTGGTTCACGCCTGTAGTCCCAGCACTAGTTGGCTGAAAACAGGGAGACAAACACTACTGGGTCCAAGCTGCACAATGAGACCTCATACCAAATACATAAATGCGGCTGTCTGAGGATCCATTGCCATCATGAATGACACAGTAACTATCCAAACCCGAAAGTTCATGACCAACCAGTTTCTTCAAAGGAAACAAATGGTCATTGGTGTCCTTCACCCTGGGAAAGCAACAGTACCTGTGACAGAAATTTGGGGAAAACTCATCAAAATGTTTAAGGCCACACCAGATGTCATTTTTGTGTTTGGATTCAGAATCCATTTTGGTGGTGGCAAGATGACTGGCTTTGGTATGATTTATGATTCCCTGGATTATGTAAAGAAAAATGAGCCCAAACATAGACTTACAAGACACAGCCTATGTGAGAAGAAAAAGACCTCAAGAAAGCAGTGGAAGGAACGCAAGAACAGAATGAAGAAAGTCAGGGGCACCGCAAAGGCTAATGTTGGTGCTGGCAAAAAGCCGAAGGAGGAGATTCTGCAGTGCCTGTCTGCAGTGACTGCGACTTTTTCATGAGAGGATTTAATAAAGTGTAAAACCTTTAAAAAAAACACATAAATTAAGAAATTAATTTTTAAAAATATGTGTCTGATTTCTCAAAAAAATTTTCTTTCCTAAAATATGCTGAATTACTTTTAAATTTCTTTTACTGGGTTCCAGCAGATCCTGTCTAGAGAAGATGTTATATGACACATGAAGGCCTTAACTAACTATACTCAGTGGATCTTAAGTAACACCACAGCTGGTCTCTTTCTCCTAAATAAAAAATAAAATAAATAAAATAGGCCATCCTCAAATTGGATGACATTAGATATTCCAACAATAGTACAGGGTATTGTGTGTACATACTTGATTCTTCTAATGCCTCAATAGCTGTTCACGATATTAAATAATAGATCAATAACATGTCAGATTCACAATTTCCCTAGACCTTACTCTTATGCTCTTCATAAAAAGTCATTACTGTCACCTCTTGGAGTAAATAACTGTTGACTATATTCATCATTATCTTGTTTATGTTATTATTTGGCCCATAAATACTTAACTGTTTCTTTGGCTTTTCTCCTCCAGACTTTAAGCTATTCCACCTACTCAAGATAAAAGTGCTTGGTGTCTACCGAGGGCCTTTAGACAGAACCTCTGCAGAGTATCTCTGATTGCCAATCAACAGCTATGACCCTTCCAGCCTGAAGAAGCCAGAGCAGTCATCGCCCATGATTCCCTCACTGCAGTTCAGGTTACTTCTTCAGAGGGGGTAAATGTTGTAGGTTAGATAGAATGTTGAGTTAGATAGAAATATTACAGGCAGGGGCTGGAGAGATGGCTCAGTGGTCTAAAGCACCTACTTAGAACGGGCTCGGCAAGGCATCAGGGACCGCGGTTCAATCCCCCAGCACCACATGCCAGCCAGCCCCGCCCCCTGGTGGGCTGAGCTGGCCACACACACACACACCGCCCCGCCCCCTGGTGGGCTGAGCTGGCCACACACACACACACCACTCTCTCTCTCTCTCTCTCTCTCTCTCTCTCTCTCTCTCTCTCTCAAATAAATAAAAATAAAAAAAGAGGTTGTCTTATCTTATAAAAAAGAAATATTACAGGCAGCCAGAGAGCTCCAGGCCCTCAAAGGACCCAGAATGGAAAACCTTGTAACTGTGGGAGAGATAGGCACCTCCTCTGTGGGCCAGACCTCAAGATAAACGACTAAAGAAATGCAGCCACATACCTCCCTTGAGACAGACGTTCAGCAGCTGACCTTCTAAATAGGCATCAATCACCTTGTAAAGTGCCAGGAACAATCACCGACCCAGCCAGTACAGGAAAGCCCCAGTTCTGTATCCAGGCCTGCTTGCTGTGCAACTCCCTTCCCCATTTGATCTTGATTTAGTCAATTTTACCTGAGCAGTTACACTTGTAGCCTTATTGGTTGACCATAGTTTTGTCCCAGCTCATGCCCACATAACAAATTCCCATATTTCCCACCTTAGATCCACCTCACCTTGTGGATTTGCTCTGTAAAAATCCCTTAAAAAGACAAGATCCTTGACAACCCACCTGGGTTCCCTTCTGTCCCTCTCTCAGACAGAAGCTTTCTTTCCCCCAGTAAATAAATTCTGCTCTTTAAAAAAAAAAGTGTCAGGCTGGTGAGATGGCTCAGTGGTCTAAAGCACCTACTTAGAACAAGCTTAGCAAAGCACAGGGACTGCGGTTCAATCCCCCAGCACCACATGCCAGCCAGCCCCGCCCCCTGGTGGGCTGAGCAGGCCACACACACACACACACACACACACACACACATAAATAAATAAATTTTTTACAAAAAGTGTCAATATAGTACATTTGATCATTACACTCTTCTTTTTCAAATTGAGTTTATTGGTGCAGTTTAGATATACACAATGCTCACATTCATCCTAGGATATTTGTATCTGTACGTGATATATCTCCATTTCTCTTCTCTTCCTATTCCCCTCCCTTCTCTGCAACCCATCTTCCCCTCCTTATTTTTAAATCTTTGTTTCCATTTTGTCCTTTTTTTAAAGAATTTAACTGTATTTTATTCCCAAGAATACCATCATCAGAGCAAAGGAAGAGAAGAAAAGATCTCCCCCATGATCTTTTTTTTTAAGAATAAAAAAAATGGTAATAGAAAAAATAACATTAGAAACAATACAAAATTTCACTAAACAAAGTAACAGGAAGTCAACAATGGTTGCTGTATTACATGACGTTTTCTTCAAATTAGTTGTTTAGTTTACCAAATATAAATGAACATACTGATTTAAAGACAAAAACAAAACGAAACAGTAACAAAAAAGTTATAAGAAATTCAACAGAAAAAAAATTGTAAGAATAAAAAGAAAAAAATTTAGGCATTAACTGCTGCTTTTAAAAGATCTATCCTTTTCTTCCTTATTTCTTCTTTTCCATTTCACCCAACCCTCCATTCCCTTTTCCTTTTGAAAAATTACTTCCTATTTCTCATTTGGTTTGGTTCTTATTTACACTTTCATTTTCTCACACCAGAGAGACCAATACAATATTTATACATATGTGTCCAACTTACTTAAGAGTATGATCTCAAAGTGCATTCAGTTATCTAAAAATGTCTCAAGTTTATCCTTCTTTAAGGCTAAGTAGTACTCCACTGGATTAAAAAAACACATCTTTTTTTTTTTTTTTTTTTGGTGGAACCGAGGATTGAACTCAGGCCCTTGCACTTGCCAGGAAAGCGCTTATTCCACTGAGCCATCTCCCCAGCCCCCAAAAAACACATCTTTTTAAAAATACATCAACCACTCCCTGGTTGATGAGCATTTGGGTTATCTCCAAGACTTAGATATTGCAAACTGTGCTGCTATAAGCATGTGTGTGCATATATTACTGTGGCATGATGGTTTTAATTCTTTTGAAAAGATACCCAGAAGAGGAATAGCTGTGTCAATTGGGACCTCTAGTCCTAGGTTTTTTGAAATGAATTTAGGACAAGGTCTACAGGGTGTACAGGGTCTCACTACATAGATCAGACTCATAGTGTTCTCCTCTATTCAGCCTCCCAACTGCTGGGATTACAGGAGTGCACCACCATGCCCAGTTTCAATCGTCCATCTCAGCCTGCCCCAGGGGTGGGGCATCTGGTCCTAGCTTTTTGAGGAATCTCCACATACTTCCAGTTGCAAGTGGTAAAACCAACATACAAAAAAAAAATAATAATAATAATAATAATATTTCTACACACTAACAACAAACTGTCTGAATAATAAATCAAGAAACTAATCCTGTAATAACTACAAAATAAAATACCTGGGCATAAATTTAACTGAAGAAGATCTATACACTGAAAACTATAAGACATTGATGACAAAACTGAAAGAGATGCAAATAAAGGAAAATATGTTACATGTTCATGGATGAGCAGAATTAATATTATTAAAATATGTGTACTATCCAAAGCAATTAATGAGTCCAATGCAAGTGCTATCAAAATTCCAGTGATATTCACAAACATAGGAAAAAAACTAAAATTCATATGGAACTGGAAAGCATCCCAAATAGCCAAAACAATCTTGAGCAAAAACAACAGGGTTGGAAATAATACACTATTTAATCCTACAATTTACCAGGTAATTAGGAAAACATTATACTGACATTAAAAACAGACACATCAACCAAAAGAGCACCTAGAAATAAATCTCTGCACTTGTGGTCAATTGACTTTTCAACAAAAGTGCCAGCAGCACACAGTGGTGAGGGACAGGCTCTTCAGGGGTGCCGAGAAAACTGAGTGCCACATGCAGAAGAATGAGATTAGACACCCTCTCTCACAATATTAAAAAATCAACTCAAGCTGGATGAAAAATATGAAGTAAGACCTGGGTGGGTTAAAATACTAGAAGAAAACATAAGTGGAGCTCTAAGAAATTTATCTGGACAATGATTGTTTGGATAAAAAAGCAAAGATAATCTAGTGGTATCATATCCAACTTCTTCACAACAAAGGAAACAACATTGAAAATACAACCTATGAAATGGGAAAAAAATAATTGTAATGCATATATATAATAAGGGAGTAGTATCTAAAATATACAGAGAATTCCAGTAACTCCATAACTCCATGAAAAGAAAACAAGAATCTGATTTGGAAAGGAACAAAGGCTATGAAATAGACATTTTTTTAAATGAGACGTACAAATGGCCAATAAGCATATCACAACTTGCTCAAAATCAGTGATCATGAGAGAAGTGCAAAATATCACTTTGCACTGAAAAAGATGAAAGATGAGTGTGAAGAAAAGGTGCACTTGCATACTATGAGTGACAATGGAAGAAAGCAATATTACGTTCTTCAAAAAATTAAGCATAGGGACCTGGAAGATAGCTCAGTAGAATAAGCGCTTCCCTGGCAAGTGCAAGGGCCTGAGTTCAATCCCCGGTTCCACAAAAAAAAAAAAAAAAAATAAGCATAGAAGTATCATGTGGCCCAGGAAGCCCACTAGTGGGTCACATGCAAAGGAAATGAAAGCAGTGTGTCAAAGACATGGCTGAACTCCTTAGTTCGTTGCAGCATTGATCAAAATAATCAAGATATAGAAATGCCAAAAAGGATATAGAAATGTCTATGTGTTGCTGCATGAGTTGAAACATAAAACACGCTATAAGACACAATAAAATATTGTTCATTACAAAGAAAGAAAATTCTTCCACTTGTGACAACTTGGAAGACCTCATCTTTTTTTTTTTGTTTTGTTTTGCTTTGGTGGAATCGGGGACTGAGCTCAGGCCCTTGCACTTGCCAGGTAAGTGCTTATTCTACTAAGCTGTCTCCCCAGCCTGGAGGACCTCATCTTAAGTGAAATAAGATAGTCCCATAAAGGCAAATCCTGCCTGATTTCAATTATGTAGCATTTGAAACCATCAAACTCATAGAACAGAATGATGACCAATGGGGCAAGGGGCTGAGGGAAAAGGGGAGATGCCAGGTACACAGCTCTCAGCTGAGTAAGCTCTGGGGATTTTCTGTACAGCATGCTGAGAATCTTAGTCCATTTGTGCTCCTATCATAAAAACACGTGAGAACAGAAACTATTTGTCGGTCCTGGAAGCCAGAGAGTTCAAGATCAAGGCTGATGAGGGCCATATCTCTGCTTCCAAAGTGATACCTTTTTGCTGCCACCCTCAAACAGGGATACTTGGTCCTCACATAATGGGATGGAAGAGATGAAAAGGAACAGACTTTCCTCCATCAAGCATTTTTATGAAGGTATCGGATCCGACTCAATCACCTTCTAAAGAACCTACTTGTGAATTCTGTTGAATTAGGATTAAGCTTCAACATTTTTTTGTCTTTTTGAGACAGAGTCTGCCTATACAGTTACACAGTTCACACTGGCCTTAAACTCACTGCGTAGCCCAAGCCCAAGCTGGCCTTGGACTTGAAGTGATCTTCCTTTCTCAATTTCCCAAGCGCTAGTACTACAGGGATGTGCTACCACGCTCAGCTACAATACGGCTTTTTGACAAAAACATTCAAACTAAGCAGTGACTACTGTTAATACTGTAGTGTATACTATACTTGAAATCTGCTAAGAGAATATATTGTAAGGGTTCTCACCACAATGGTAAAAATACAGTAACTATGGGAGTTGATAGGTGTGTTGATTCACCCGATTCTGGTAATCACCTTCACAATATGTACGCATATGCGATCATCATCCTGCATACCTTAAATACATACAATTTTTATTTTTCAAATAGACCTTTGCAAAACCTTAAAATATGTTGAGGACTAGGTGTGGTAAAGAATAAAATACCCTTGGCCCATAATAGGTCTAGCTTTCTCTCCTGTGTATATAGTTGTCTCTCAGTGTTTATGAAGGATTGGTTCCAGGATCTACCACAGAGATCAAAATTCATAAAAACACAGGCTCCTTATATAAAATGGTGTTCATATAGACCACATGTAACTTCCCACTGACAATCAGCCCTCCCTGTGTTTCCCAGCCACAAATTAAATCAGACACAGGTAACAGTGTCCAGAAAAATACAGTCTGAACACTTGCACAGGTGCTTTTTTTATCACTGTCCCCTAAGTGATACTGTATAGAAGTATTTCTGTAATTTTTACAGTGTATTAGCTATTCTAAGTAGTATAGATAGGATTTAAAGTACAGCAGATGGTAGGCATAGGTTATATACCACTCTGTAGAAGGGACTAGAGCATGCACACATTTTGGTATCATCAGGGTTCCCTCCCAGACCCCAAGGAACAACTGTACTTTAAACCTTTTCTGGATGACTTATAAGACCAAATGCAATGCAAATGCTATGCAGATAGTGGTGTTATTATGTTATCCAGAGAACAACAAATAAAATAGTCTTATGTATCCAGTTGGGATGCAATTGTTTTTCAAATATTTTCAATATTTATTTGGTTGAACCCATAGATTAAAAAAAAAAAAAAAAAACCCTCACAGATACAGCAAGCTGAATCCTCATCCACACCTTTTCTGCTGAGTTTGGTTAAGTAAACTAAGAGACAAACACAGTCATCAGCCAAACATTTTATTTCAGCTCAGAAATCTACTGAGAACAGACTACGCAGGCTTTTCTTTGCGTTCGTGACCTTGGACTTCACGGCACCAGCTCACTTCTGTGATAAATTTGGCTTGTCCTTGGGCTTCACACAGCACACTTTCCCACTCACGCAGAACACGAAAAATATTTCACTCTTTATGCATTTTTCCCGGCAGGCACCACGCTGATTCCAACATCTTTCAGGGCTGCCTGATACAAAGAGTGAAAACAAGGGTACCTGGGTCAGTCGTAAGAAAAGACAGGTCCTCCATTGAGAACAGTAAATGGCAGACAACTGAAGAAGATTTCACCCCACGTGTATAGGATGGTACGTAGCCTTTTAACCTGCCTGGAGACCCTACACCTCAGCCTTCCCTGCATGTTCCCTCTAAGAGAGGCATCGGGTCGGGACAGCTGAGGGCATGGACCACTGGAACCCAGGCTGTGGACATAAAAACCGCCTGCACCACAGGCCAGCTGGAAGACACTGAGCAGGTGACTTTTGTTGTCAGAGCATCAATTCTGTCTCTTCTAAAAAGAAGATACAACACCTGCCTCAAAGGTTACTGTAGGAACCAAATAATTTTTTTAATCAGCATTAAATAAACTGAGATATGAAATTAAAGGAACTCAAAAAGAGTCAAAATTCAAAACATCATTTCAGGGCTGGGGAGACAGCTCAGTGATCTAAGCGCCTGCCTGGCAAGTGCAAGGACCCAGGTTCATCCCAGGTACCACACACCATGCAGACCCCAGAACCCTGGTTGTGCCTGCCAGCCCAGAAACCAAGCATGGTGGCTCACGCCTGTAATCCCAATGCTGGGGAGGCTGAGACAAGAGGATCACTACAAGGCTGAGCTGTGTAGTGAGACCCTGTACCAAATAAATAAATAAATGTTTTAAAAATCATTTCATAAGTCCAAATTTACATAGAAGGAACACATTAGCAAATAAAGCAGATAATAGCTTAAGAGAAATAGAGTGGGAAAAAATGATGTTTTAATCAAAAAGAAAGGAAATAGGAACCAATGGAATGTGCTAACCACTGATGATAGGCAAAAACAATCCAACATAATAAAATGAACCACTAGCAAAAAAATAAGGAAACAGGATAGAAACTATAAACTATACCAAATAAAAATTTCCAGAAATAGAAGAATATTTGAGAACAAATGCTGGGGGCTGGGGAGATAGCTCAGTAGAATAAGCGCTTGCCTGGCAAGCATAAGGGCCTGAGTTTAATCCCCAGTTCTGAAAAAAAAAAAAAAGCTAAGTGGGCATACTGCATACCTGAGAATGCTGACCCAAAACAGCCTATATTCTAGTAAAATTACTGGACATTACAGGAAAAGAAAATAATTCTTTGGGCAACCAGGACATACAATGAGAAGCAGGGGAAAGGAAAACAAGACTCTACTTAGACTTTTTGACAATAATATTTTATGACAGTAGAAAACTGCTGTCATATGTTTAAGATCCTCAAGGAAAGAAACAATACGCAATGCTGTATCAAGCAAAACTGATTCCAAGGACAAAGAAAAAAATTAAACTGTTATCAATGGACTGGGACTTAGGAAATATTATTCCTATGAACATTTCCTAAGAAATCTAGTAGGAAAGGCCTTTTAGACCAGTAAATGAGAGGGGAACTGATGGATGATTAAATATTAAATATATAGCTACCTGTAGAACTAAAATAAATGAGAATTTAGAGTAAGGGCACAGAGTGTGTGATGACTGTATGTTCCAGCAATATAGGAACAGTACATGATAAAACTAGGAGAATAATGGTGACATGATTTGCAAACATTTTGACTAGGTTGAGTAATCATGTTATTGCGGTGGTCCTGGCATCATAATGTATACGTGATGAGAGAGAAACCAAACAAGTAATTATGCAATATTCTACAATCCCAGAATTCTCAGAATACGAAAAATCCTGATATTATATAGATGCTACTTCTGAATTTCAGCTTTGAATTGGGATGGTATTATCAGTATAAATTCATGGGCATTATTTTCAGATAGACAGACGATAGATAAATCATCCAGAGCTAGTCACTAATAAAGCGAAAAAATAATGACCCATCAGCAGGTATTTGCATCCCCTACCACCAACTTTGTAGTCTTAAATATTATCTCCCACTAAATAAAAGATATTAGGGCTGTTTGAAGATACGACTGATTCTAGTTCTTTCATAGAAAATTATAAAAACAAGCCTACCGTTATATCATACTAGATACAAAAGAAGCTATCAAAGATTAGAAGAACATAAAAAAGACTCATAAGCCAAATTGAAGAGGCTTCAGTAGCCAAGAATAAGACAATTTGCACTTCAGTGGGCATAATGATTGCAGCAGACTGAACTGATATCTTGGAATCACGAGCTCAAAATAAACAATATTTAGCAAAAAACACTTATTCAAACTTAATAATTGATAGAAAATTAATGTATTATCCAGAAAACCAGTAAGCAAAAATCAAGTCAAGCATTTATCTCTTAACTCAAGCATTTATCATGCCTTTCCTTCCCAAATTCTCTAAATGCCAAGATATCCAAATAGTGGATGAGCAGAAACATCTCCTTGGTCAATAGTTCAATTAAGAAATGAATACTCTTCCCAACAAATTCTGTGTAATCCCCCCACCATGTCCTTGTTCAAATAATACTTCTTATTGCCACCTGCCTGAGCATCCTCCCCAAGCCCTGAATGCCCTGACCAAGAACCCATTCTCCACCCTCTGCTCCTCGCCTACAGAGGTGGAGGTTACCTGGAATGACCTGGAACAAGAGCAGTAGCACAGCCAAAGTTAGCAGAAAAGTCCTCATGGCCACAGGACCGACAGAGCAGTGCAGGACTGGCAAGGCAGCACTGCCGTGGGAGAGAACTGTGGCCTCTGCTCCCCCTAATCAACCAGGACATGTGTCACTTACACGTGCCTTCAGCTGCCCACGGGTACAGTCTGCCCTGGCTCAGCCTGCCTCCCTTACATCCAGTAACGTTCTGAGAGTCTCCATATCCACCACGTGAACCACACACTCCTGAGCTGACAGGCCTCCCTTTGTTCATGTTCACCTTTTAGGGACCAACAAGAATAAACTCTACAATAGCCAGAGGGATATTGTTTTAAATATATGTCATCCCTTGTTAAAATCCATCTTTAGGGCTGGAGTGATAGCTCAGTGAAATAAGTGCTTGCCTCGCAAGCTCAAGGTCCTGAGTTCAATTCCTGGTATGGCCAAAACAAAACAAATCCATCTTTAAAACAATACAAAATAATGATAAAAATGATACAAAATTTCACTGAATATAGTAATAGGAATTCAACAAAAGTTGCTGTATTGCATGATGCTATCATCAAATTAATTGCTCAGGTTATCAGATATAAATATGCAAGATTGGTTTAAAGAAAAAACAAAATATTCCATCTCCAGTACCGCAAAAAAAAAAAAGAAAAAGAAAGGAAAAAAAGAAAAAACAAAATAAAATAACAAAAAAGTTATAGGAAATTCAAAAGAAAAAATAAATAATAAAAAGAAAAAAAATTAAGCATTAATTGCTCCTTTTAAAAGATCAGTAGAAATTGACAGTATAATTATTCAAACTAGGGCCAGTCAGATAGCTCAGCAGATTAAAGCGCCTGCTTAGGCAGACACAGAGGTTGGAGGTTGGATACCCAGCCTGCTGTGCCGCCCCCCCCCCCGGGGTTTGCTGAAACAGTGACTGAGACTGGGCATGGTGGTGCACACCTGTAATACCAGCGCTTGCAAAGCTGAAAACAGGAGAATCATTACAAGTCTGATCTGTATAGTGAGACCCTTGTAGACCCTGTAGACTTCCCTGTACTAAATACAAAAAAAAAAATTATCCAAACTATTCTGGATATATACTTAAATATATCTTTTTCCCTTCTTTCATTTGTCCTTTTCTTCATCCCAGTTTTTCCTTCCCATTGAACAAATTTTTTCCCTTTCACAGTTTCTACTGTACCTTTCAGATTTTTAGCGACTCAGGTTCTCACACTAATAAGATACTAAAATGTTTGCACATGTGATTCTGATTTATTTCACTTACAATATAGCCTCTAGTTGCATCCATTTATCTACAAAAGCCCTTAAATTTATCTTTTTTATAGCTCATACTCCATTGTGTAAAAATACCACATCTGCTTTATCCATGCCTCAGTTGATGGGCATTGGGTTGTTTGCAAGATTTAGCTATCACAAATTGCGCTGCTACAAACGTGTGTGCACATATATTGCTCCGGTATGATGATTTCAGTTCTTTTGGAAAAATACCTAGGAGGAAAATAGCTGGCTTGAATGGGACCTCCAATCCTAGATACCTGAGGAATCTCCACACTGATTTCCATAATGGTCGCACAAGTGTGCACTTCCACCAACAGTGCAGATGGGTTCTTTTTCCTGCACAGCCTCTCCAGCATTTGTTATTGGTTGACTTCTTGATGATAACCATTCTTTCTGGGCTGAGACGATATCTCAGGGTTGTTTTAATTTGCATCTCTTGAATGACCAATGATGTTGAGCATTTTTTCATATGTTATTTGCCATTCTTGTCTCTTCATTTGTAAAGTGTTAAAACCCATCTTAAAATCTGAGACACCCTACAACTTCTACTATGCCCTACAAAGTCCCCCATTACCTGGTCTAGAAATCCACCATTATCCTGGTTCTAGTATAAGTTGGACAACCTCTTTTCTTCACATGCATTTTTCCACTTTGGGAACTGAAAAGAAAAAAAAAAAACATTCACTGCACTTTCAGGAGAATGCATCTATTCAAATATTTTTATCTAAGGGAACAGATCCTGCTACCTAAAATGCTGAGCTTTCGGAAGGAGGGCAAGGTTGAAAATATTTGGCTTTTGTGCCAGCTGCACTACTTACTGCTGTGTGCCCTTGGACAGGCTCTCCCCCTCTAGGATGTGATGTCATCAGTAACCAGATTAGTTCAGACGAGCTGAAAAAAAATCAAACCAAATCTCCTACACTATGCTTCTCTAGACAGGGGGGAAAAATGCATAGCAAATGAAATAATACAGAGCTCCAGGTTTTCACAATAAGACCAAGCTTATTGTTTACACCTAAATATCTTGAGGCTATTGTCATCAGTCCCAGATTCTCTCACACCAGGATCCAAGGCCTGTTCCCTTGATACCTGCACCTAACCTGCTACACGGCCCTTGGAACCATAATCCTCTTTGAGCCTACTTCTAGTATAGTCAAAACACAAAGATTTGCTCAGATTATGATAAAGGCTTAGTATTCTCTCAGGACCCTTGAATGGACTTCATCATCAGCGTGTATTTGGCCAGCCAATAATAAGCTTTCTTTAGTACCTACTGTACTCAATTTCAAAGCCATCCACCATCACACAGCTCCTCCCCATCAAAAGGCAGAGGCTATTGCCCCATCCTTTAAGTCTAGGCTTCCCTTTAGACTCGCTTGTATCAATGGGACACTAGCAGAGGATACAACACTAAAAAGTGCTCGGAAAACAGGTTACATCCCAACACCTCACCCTTACCACTGCTCTAGGGAACTCTATCATGTTTATAGTGTAAGCCAACCAGAAATTGCTACTACAGTAGAAAGACTCAGTGCCAAATCATGCTGCCATGGACATCATGCAGCCCACCAGGAAATGAGAGGCTCTGTCTGTTCCTGACCCTCCAGCCCCAGCCCCAGCCCTAGCCTCCAGATCCTCTACACACACACACACACACACACACACACACACACGCACACACAAAGACCCTGCCCAAGCAAACCTTATAAGAAATCATGAGTTTTAAATGTTTACAACTCATAGCAGAACCTGTACTGTAACATTCTGTAACTCAGTTGTGTCCCAAATTTACTGATCAAGGAGATTATGGGGCCACAGAGGAAAGTGATTGATGATGTAGTATGCCTAAGGAGAGTCACATGGAGAGAAAACATTCTTTCAGGCTTTCACAGAGAGCAAATTGGTCAGGCTATGGCCATGATTCATCCACATGGCTGACACTGACAAAGGTTCTACAGACTGTGGTACAGGGTTACAGGGTAAATCCTGAGGGGACTTGACTGACCTTGTCAGACACAAAAGTTACATTTCTTGTTATATAGGTCTTGCTTTATCTTAGTCTTAGCCATCCAGCAGAAAAGTATAAAATGAGGTATAAAAAGTAAAGCCATATTAATATGTAATCTGTAAAAGGCTCAAGTTAACAACTTCTGACATTGCCAGTCTTATGGATAACCCACTACTATTATGGACCACTGGACTATATTGGATTATTTTGCTGAATTCATGCACCTGCAATATTTAAATGGCAAGGGAATACCCTTCTCTGACAAAAACTAAACAAAAAAAGGATACAATTGAAGGACCATTTTGTATCTGTATATACAAAATAGCTAAGATAGATATACAGCTACTTTCTCTTAATTCAATAAGAAGAAAGATTTGTACTAATGGTGTTTGGACAGGATAACACGTTTGCATCTTGTACTATAAATAACTACTACAAAGACAACAATATGCAATGTATTAATTATTGAAACTGTCCTACTAATCGATTTTGAAACTGTCTCATTGCTATTTGTTTCTCAATAAAATTAATTTAAAAAGTACAAAATAAAAAATAAATGTTTATAATTGCTACAGTTTTGAATGGCTTATTATACAACAAACACTAAATAATATGCCTCCCTGAGGCAGAGAGAAACCTGTGCTATTCTCTCCTAGGTCCTCGTGGTTGTGACAATAGCAGGCATTGCTTAGCTTAAGGCAGCACAGTCTCTGCCTCTGCATCACATGGCATCCTCTATGTGTGAGTTTGTCCTCTTATAAGGACACAGCCACTGAGTTGGAGCTCACTAATTTAGTGTGATTTTACCTTAACTTTATTATACTGACAAAGATCCTAGTTCCAAAGAAGTCATATTTAGAGATATCTGTCTGGTGTTAGGACTTGAACATACATTTTGGTTTTGGGGTGTTTGTTTGTTTTGAGACAGGATTTCACTGTGCACTGTATGCCTTGAACTCACTGTGTAGCACAGGCTGTCCTTGAACTTACAGCAATCCCCCTCACTCAGCTTCTCAAGTGCTGGGATTAGAACATACATTTTGGAAAAGACAATCCAACCCACAACAAATGGTATTTTTTAAAGAAATTCTTACTATAAGTTAAACAGCCTCTTTCCATGCATTTGAGGCCTTTTTACCTTTTTATGGATTGTTGATTTGAAGTTGGCATATTGTTATATATAATTTATTTTATAATATCTTCCCCTCAAGTTGCTTTTCCATCCTTGATTTCTAGAACTCTTATTCCTCAAGTATTGGGTTCCATGGACTCATTTTCTAGCTTTTCAGATTTTCCCTCCCAATTTCCACCAGGCTGCCTTTTTTCTCTAGTTTCTGGGAAATTATTAACAAATTTATCTTCTGGGCTTTCTATTCACCTATCCATTTTCTGCTCTCATCTCTTTCAGTTCTAAGTTCTTACTCACTGACTTTCCCTTTTTATGACATCCTCTACTTGTTTCATAGTTGTAGTACCTTTGGCTTCTCAGCAGTTTTCAATGATATTTCCCAACACATGGATTGGACTCACCAATCATGACACTCATATTAAGGTGATCTGGCTGGTGCATTGTCTCAGTTACTATTCACTCATTGCTGGGACAAAATATCCAACACCCAAAATGAAGGAAGGAAAGGTTTATTTAGCTCACAGTTAGCAAAGGTGTGAGTTCATACTTGGCTGGCTCCAGGGCAGAAGGCAGCAGATCATGGCGGAGGAGAACAGCGGAGAGCAGAGGAAGGGGCAGCAGTTGTGGCATCTGTCAAGCCTCTCTCCCTTCCTTCTTTCCACACTGACTGCCAAGAGTGGAACTCCACCCCGAAAATCAGAGCTCCTCCAAAGTGGCACAGCTGTGAAGTAGCATAGCGAACATCAGAACTTCTCCAAGGAAGCCGGGTGTAAAGAAGCCTTTATATACCATTTTTTGTGCTTAAACACTCTAGGGTGGGCCATCTCTGCCCTAGGGCGGGGCTCCCCGTGCCCCAGAGCAAGTTATCACCAAGCGAATCCAGCCCAATCTTCTGACAACTCAAGTTGACACACTGTATCAACCACCACAGGCTTGTAATGAAGAAATGTCAATGTCAGTGTCTTCAGATCTTTTTCCATTTCTCTACTAATCTCCTGCTTTGGATTCTGGGAACTACCTAGAGAATTATGGCTGGAGCTAAACAGTCTCCCAGCCACCACTATACCTGTGTCAGCTAATCTCATTCCCAGTTTACTAAATCTATCGCCAAAGATGTTCAGGTGTGGGTGCCATTCAGAGACCTTCAGTTTCACTCCTGATAGAGAAAAACTTGTTTAAATATTTTTCAAGTTATCCTACAATAGCTACAGGATGATGGCTGAGAAACAGTCTATGTAAGGATCTGATCATTAGACATTATTTCAACCAAATGTCCTTATTATAATTCCCCTAAATTTCTCTCTCATGTACAAAGTGACAGGTTCTGAACTTTTCTTTATTCTGTGGCTTAGATTAAGTTGTTCTTTGGTTTTCTCCACTATGAATGTTGGTCCCGTTTTCTCCAGCTAGCTAATTCATGTCTAACTCGTCTTTCTGCATTCTAGCCAAACTGCTGTGTTCTCCTTTAGAAGAAAGGGAAATCACTACTCAGATGCAGACAGCCACTTCAAGGACTTACAGTGAAGTTGATGGACTGCAGGGCACACATATCTTAAGGATTTTCTATTGGCAAACATTCTCTAAAAAGATGTACCAGTCTGTAGCTTCATGATCAAAGTATTTTTCTTTCCCTGTATTCTAGACATCTCTAGGTTATCAATAAAATAGCATTCTTGCCAAACTGACTGGACATATTCACACAATAGTGAATTCTTTTTTCTTTGATTTCTCTGGTCAACTTCAGAAATTGGCCCTCTGACCTTCTAGAAACAGGCAGACGAGCACATGTGATAGGTCTTCCTCTGTTTCCTCCACACTTACCAGTTACAGGTCCCCTGTGATTAAGATGCCCAAGAAGAGAGCAAAGGTTTCAAAACCAAGAAAAATGAGTACAATGATTATGCAAGAAGCTGAAACAGAGTACAGTTTTGTGAGAGCCACACAGTGTATTTGCAGGTTGGGGTCAAGGCAGAGGCTCAAGACCTAGACATTTTAGACACTTAGTAGCTGATAAAGGCCACATAAAGAATCCATAACAGAAAACCCTGCCCTGTTTGGGTACTAAAACCTGGATTTCTACATCTAGAGAATCAAATAATAATAATACGGATCATAGATCCTTACTGTCCATTTGCTCCAAATTGTGAAGTAAACAGATTGGGACCCAGAAAAATGTAATTCTTCCAAGATCACATAGAAAGTCAGTAGCAGAGTCCAGACTGGTCACTGAGTGTTTTCAATCTCGCCCCCCCCACTTTCTGTTCACATATCCTCCATATATCTGAGCATTTTAAATGATAAGGGTCTTGCTTCTCTGAGAAAAAAAGAATCCAACAGATACACACCTCCTAAGAGAGAATTTGACCCCTGTGTGCCCTGCCTTCCCATCCCCAGATTGGAAAACCATTTTGCAGTGTTCTGTAGCATAGCCTGGTGGACATTCAGACAGTCCTTGCTAAGATGAAATTACATTTCTCAACTTCCTTCCTTGCATGGAACTGCATTAGGATTTGCCACCAACTTTTCTTTTCTTTTCTTTTCTTTTCTTTTTTTTTTTAATGAGACTTGGGAGATGAAAATGAGGCAGTATTCATTGTGCCTGAAAGTGTCGGAAAGTTGTCACTGGTCAGAGGTAGTAAGGGACAGGCACAGGGTATCTGCATGCTTGGGTTGGTCTTCACATTCCCTATTCCATGATACTCCTTCCCAGTGGCCAGTCCAGCTGACCAAAGTGACCCAGAGCACAGACACACGGCTAAACACTTCTCCATGAACTCAGCAGTAAGACCTTGAGGAGCAGACAGTCTTCCACAAACTTCAACCCCAACTCCACAGTCCCACTGCAGCCTGCTCACCCTTTTCCACAAGGGCTGATGAGTGACTTTTCTCTGATTTTTTAATGGCATTGGGAATTGAACCCAGGGCCTTTGCACTGAGCCGTATCCCCAGCCCTGTATTAATGTTTTGTTTTTGTTTTTGCAGAACTGGGGATTGAACTCAGATCCTTGCGTTTGCCAGTCAAGCACTTATCCTACTGAGCCATCTCCCCTGCCTCTTGTATTAATGTTTTACTTTGAGACAGTCTAATTTGTGGAGGTTTGGCTCGAACTTGCAATCCTCCTCCCTCAGCCTCCAGAATGCGGAGGCTACAGGCGTGTATCACTACACCAGGCTCTCTGTTCCTTTGCAAATCTTTGCTTTCCAAGTTTCTCTCACAACTAAATAAATACTTCTTATGGTAATTTCCTTATTCCAGG